>NC_080059.1:1700000-2000000 GCF_026212465.1 Amaranthus tricolor
ACAATTGATGCAAAATGAATATGACAGAGAGAGTACAAAAGTCGAACAAATGTGATAAGATAAAAATACAAGTCAAATGTATAAATAAAAAGTAAATAAAAGGGTATGAACCGTGGTCAAAATTAAAAAATAAGGCAAATATAAAGAAAGACGAAAAAGAAAAAGAAAAGTTCTTTTTGGGAGGGAGGTAGCTCAATTTGCTTTTGATACGAAAATTAAAAAGTTAAGTGAAGTGGAATTAAATAGTGAGTTAAAATAGTGAGTTATTTAGAACAATAGCTAGTTGTTGACCCATTCTTAAGTCTTATTAATAACTCCACTATTCACCTCTCATTAATAAAGTGAATAGTAATGGTCCTTAATATCTTCATTGGCCTTGGAAATGCTCTATCTCCCTTTTTTTTTAACTTTATCAACACAATTTTATGTTAAGTGGTAATTTAGATTGAAGTATCCAAATTATATATTGATGTGTTTTGAAACTTTTTCTCTTATCTTACAAAAAAATTAAATTATATATAATATATATATATATATATATATATATATATATATATATATATATATTAATCTGATGTTTGATTTAAAAAGTCTCTTTTACCCAATAATAGAAATTTAATTCTTAATACACAAAGAGATTTTTTTTCCAACACACTCTAAGAGGCAAGTCGCCTAATACTAGTAGCATGATGCCTCTAAGTCTCTAATTACCCGCTATATACTCCCTCGTATTCTTCGAATGTTTCATAATTTGGTTTTGCACATAGTATATAAGTTGATTCACTATTATAATTATAAATATTTCTAAATGTACTTGATTAAAAATTATAATAAATTAATATTAATAAAATTTACATTGAAATGAATTAAATAAGATTTTATTTTTTTTGATTGAAAACAGGATTTCACTTAAATATGTAATATCTTATACATTAAAAATAAAATACAAATCAAAAAATAATTAATAAATAACGTAAAAAAACCAAATGAAAATTTTGACAGAAATATATTTTAAGAAAACCTCCTCAATAAAAATTGAAACACGAATGGAAATGGTCATATGAGCCCTCAGCCCCTCACATATCTTTAGGGCATTATATGTCTATCACAAACGATAAGCAAGTGACCCGTTGGGATGCTAGCTTCCCTATAATACTCCTTGGGTTCTTTAAATTATCCCATTTGTTTTTTGTGATTATTCATCAATTCTTTTTAACTTGTATTTTATTTTTAATCTATAAGTTTAAATATAGTCACCTCGACAAGTGTGAAAAAGCAAATGAGACAACTTAAAAAGAATCGAAGGAGTATAAGTTAGAGATTGTAATCAAGTAGAGTGGAGTGAGGACTATAAACTTGTAAATGAAAGATTAAGGAAGGGCTGACGCTAAATTATACTCCCTCCTATACATTTTACTTGTCCCATTAACTGTTTATTACTATTCACTATTTATTTACAATTTGTGTTTTATTCTTAATATATAAGTTAAAATATAATTAAGTGAGATCTTCTTTTAATCCTCTCTATATAAGGATTATTGATATCAAATTTTCATAATTTTTAATTACACATAATTAGAGATATTAAAGGTTAAAATGTTACCTCGATAAGTATGAAAAGATAAATGGGACAAGTAAAATAAATTAGAAAAATAAATAGAAGAGAGTATATTATAAAATAAGTCTATTTTAGACTGATACTCCACTTCTTTGGTCCAATCCCAATCCAATGATAATCTAACTCTTCGTGGTGTGCGCACTCACACTCGGCATGTCATTTACAAGCTTAGCATAATCCCAAGCATGCATATGATCTTGCTCTTCGATCTTAGTTTTCTTCTTCGAATTCTCCTATTCCTCACTCTTATCACTCTAATAACCTTGAAGATCCTAACCGGTTTTGTGTCATGGGCGAGATGTGCTTTCTCTCGATCTAATCAAATGTCTCATTTCATTTTTACATATATAATTATCGATACTTTATTTCAATCCCAATTATCTTTTATTTGTGATTAGGTAAAATTATATAAAAAAAAAAAAACTTGATATAAATAAAATTTACATGAGACAAATCAACAAAATCTTGACATATAAATGAGAATCAAATATAAACTAAGAGCGATTTTTCAACAGTCTTAAAAATAAATTGAACATTTGATTAGAATAAGAGAGAGTGTACCGATTTAGTTGACACTTATACTTGACACTAGGTACCGCGACCTTTCGAATTCTGATTTGATTCTGAGTATGTGGGTTTTTCTCAATAGGAAAATTCTGTTAAGTCTTTGCTCTATGTAAGACAAGACTGGTAGTTAATGGGAAAAGGAACGGGGTTGGTCTTTGCTCTATGTCGATTTGATGGGCAAGGCAACGGAGTCATTATATACCTCTATGTAGATGATATGCTCATATTTGGTACTGATTTAGTACGGGTTCAAGAGACAAAAGAGTTTTTGTCAAGTTCATTCCAAATGAAGAACATGGGGGAGGCCGATGTGATCTTAGGAATCAAGATCATAAGAGATGGCAATGGAATCAAGTTAAGTCAAGCTCATTACATTGAGAAAGTACTTAAAAGATTCAATATGTTCACCCCTATGGATCAATATGTCAAACTTTGTAGACATGATAAGGAACCAGTTTCGCAATTACCGTATTCAAAGGTTATTGGATTGCTAATGTATGCGATGACTTGTACGAGACCTGATATTGCCTTTGCGGTGGCAAAGTTAATTAGGTTTACAAGTAATTCAGGACCGCATCATTAGAAAGCGGTTAAAAGAGTATTAAAATAGTTGAAGGGTACTATGGATTGTGGTATCATTTACAGTGGAGAACCTCCGATTTTGGAAGGTTATTTTGATGCAAGTTGGATCACAAATAAAGAGGACAATTCTTCTACAAGTGGTTGGGTATTTTTTTATGGGGGAGGAGCCATATCATGGTCTTCCAAGAAACAAACATGCATTGTTGATTCCACTATGGCTTCTGAGTTTATAGCGCTAAAGTTTGCAGGAAAGGAAGCAGAATGGTTACAGGATCTCATGTTTGAGATACCTATATTACCAATGCCTATATCACAGGTGGCAATTCATACGGATTGCAGGACGACATTGGTGAAGGCTTATAGTCAAGTGTATAACGGTAAATCTCGTTATATTGCTCTTAGCGACAACCTAGTGCAAGGATATATCGTTAGTGGGGTCATAACTCTTGATTATGTGAACACTAAGTTTAATTTGGCTGATTTCTTCACTAAAGCCACGAGTAGGGATTCAATTGAACATACGTCAATTGCAATCCAATTACGTTAACTAAAATTCAATTAGAAAGCCCAATTCACGTACGATTAATGTTGTGTCTGAATTCAATGTGGTGAAATTCTCTTTGGATTTTGTAAGCAACAAGTTTTAATGACCCGTCGTTGCTTTGGATCGTGAATAGCAAGGTAGTCGTCTTTTAGAGTTCTCAAGGCTCGGAGTTGAAGAGCTCTTGGTGAAGTATCCATTTACGGGGATATTTTATACGTAAGGAGAACCTACCTATATAAGTTTGAAGTTCTGGCCGCTTCAAGTAGTCAAGATTAACGTATAGACTATGATAAACTTATGAAAAGATATGGACACACCCATTATAATGTGTCAAAGAAATGACATTGTGTTATTTGTGCTATGTGTACTTCATCTTCAAATGGTCAAAGGTTCTATATGATTCAAATCCGCATAGATATCATTATAACACGATCGTTTGTCAGGTGTGTTGTACTAAGTGTTAATTCAATCCGCCGGGACATTAGCTTTGATGCATAGAATGTGATTTTGAGATCAGTTTTTGAGAAAGAGAAAGTAAGTCCTAAAGCCTCTAAATGGGGGAGGATTGTTGAGTATTTAGAGCATGTAGGACATATCCAAAGGCTTAAGACATGCACTAAGGCATAGACTAAGCAAAAAACGTAACAGCGAAGCAAAATGGAGCTGCTCGACCCAAGTGCTCGTTCGAGCACTATGTTGCTTGTTCGAGGATGTTCTTTTTGGTCCATCAGTTTGTTCCAAAACCTTATGTTTGATGTTTTGGTGTTTTGCTCGTTCGAGCACTTTGAGAATTTTGCGTCAAAAAGTATCTGGAAAGAGATTTTGCACATGCTCGTTCGAGCACCTCAAAACAGTGCTTTTGTTCGTGAAACGAAACTTTGTTTCATGGAGTAAAGTGTTGTTATGAACGAATGTTTTACATCATAATAAACTGATTCATCATTTATCATTGATGTATGGTTTTGGATGAATCCATAAGTGTCTTCAACTCTATAAATAAAAGTGAGTGCATGGAAATCATTTACATCTTTGAAAATCAATTTCTGTCATCTTTCTCTCAATCTCTTGAAACATAGAAGAGAGTAATTAACTCTTTTATTGTTTTCTGATTTTAATCTCTACAAAAAACACATAATCATTTAATTCAATCGGTTCGTACTAATTGGTTAATGTAATTGATTGTATCCCGTTGTGAATTTTCGGTCTCATAACTCAAGTACATTTGTGGGGTAAAGTATCGTAGTTGCCTTCAATCTATATCAAGATTTTTGGTGACGTTCATCGTCGCAAACTAATCTTCTCTACGGTGTTTTGTTCAATTCGTGATTCATTCAAGGAAGGAGTTCGTTGCCATACACAAAAGAGACACTACAAACATCTTGTATTTTTAGTTTTATTTACCGCATTATTATTTGTAATATTTACTATGAGATTTGCAAGAATAGTGTATATCCACCAACCTATAGGTTTTGTAGGTAAAACTAGACCAAAGCATGTATATCTTCTTAGACAGTCTCTTTATGGTTTCAAACAGGTTATTTCTTGTTCGTATCATCAATTCATCAGTGTATATCCACCAACTTATATAGGTTATTTCTTGCATCTTCGTGACACCTCTAGGCTTTCAAACAAGTCATATGATGTTATATGTTTGTCCTCAAAGCGTAAGAGAATTACTTCATCTGTTCCTAATTACTTGTAACGTTTGAGTCTTTACGTAATACAATACTTTAATGCGATCCTTAATATAAAAAGTGAATATTATTAATCCTTAAATTGAGACGGATCCAACTTAACTATGTTTTAACTTATACGTTAAAAACCAAACTCTAATAAGTAGGACAAATAAATAGTGTAATGTTACAATTAATTTGAAACGGAAAAAAATACTTTCAATCTAAAGCTAAAAATCTACAATACGTAACGGTATCGTAACCTCTTTACTCTGTAAACTACTTGATTAGTTACTTTCCTTTTTAAATGTTTTAATCTTTGAAGCTCTTGAGGATTACTTCCAAGTTGGAAGGCCTACAAGCAAGAGAATACCCTACAAATGATCAAATAATACAAGAAACAATAATGTATTGTTATACCGTTACTCAATGACGCAATTTGATCACATCATTTCAACATTTCCCCTTAAATTTCCCGTCGTTTCATCAATATATGGATGGGTTCACAATTTTCAAAGATTCTTCACGCACTAACATATGTTTGTCAGTAGCTTTTTACGCCTACATATTCATCATCATTAATCAAGGTAAAGCAAAGTAAATGGTGGAGTGGGACCCATCTACAGATTAAAAACAACACCATCTCTTTTAATTTGCTAGATTTGTATATTACAAAAGCTCACATACACCTCCGTTTGTATGATATAGTAATATTAGCAAAGAAAAAAAAAATAAGAAAATCTTATTATAATTTTCAGCGTAAATTTGCTTCTTGAACTCAAATCCATTTTTAAATAAATAATTTTTAATTTCAAATATACATTTACTCTTTTCTTATTTTTTAGGATCATTGTATGACATAAAATTTAAATTTCCTATATAATCACAAATATTTTACTAGGTGAGAATAAATTTCTTGTAATAATACTTTTAAAGAAAATAATAGATGGTGGGGCTTTAAAAATTCAGTTGGTCTCTTGAAAGACCGTCTCTTTAAGAGACAGTTCTCAAACCCAAGCCCTTAATGCTGATTTCATTAATAACATTAAAAAAAAAAACTTCAACAACATTTAAACTCAGCAGCCAGCAGAGCTCCTTTATCAAGATATTTTTCATATTCCAATGAATATCATTAATCTCTAATCTTGAAAACCATCCATGTAATTATTACATTAATCTTTTAAAAAAAAGTTTCATATTATCAATAAACATCATTAATATCTCTTTTTATATCATCAGTAGAAACACCATGAATGCTTTGATGGAAGAATTCAATATTCAGCACAATTGTCTCTAAATTTTGCGATATTTTTGCAAAGGAAGAAGAAAGACTAATATTTTGGTCTTGATTTTTTTTGAAATTAAACCCCCAATTATTAATTTTTTTTTTGAAATTATTTTTTTTAAAAATAAATTGAAATAAAACCCCCTGTTGTTGATGTGAGGAGGAAGAAGAACACAGTGACGTTGAACATGATGATGATAATAAAATATGTATTACGTGTACTGTAAGTTGGCATTAAGTCTGGTGTAAGTAGGTATTAAGTGTGTTGTAAGTTGCCGTTAAGTATGATGTAAGTTGGCATTACGTTTTATGTAAGTAGGAAACAAGTCTGATGTAAGTTGGCATGTATTAAGTGTACTGTAAGTTGGTATTAAGTCTGGTGTAAATAGGTATTAAGTGTGCTGTAAGCTGGCATTAAGTATGGTGTAAGTTGCCATTAATTTTGATGTAAGTAGGCAATAAGTCTGATATAAATTGGGATTAAGCATGATGTAATTTGGTATTAAGCCTGATGTAAGTAGGTATTAAGTGTACTGTAAGTTAGCATTAAATCTGATGTAATTTGTCATTAAGGTTTGGTGTAAGTAGGCAATAAAGTGTGCAGTAAGTTGGTATTAGATATGATATAAGTAGGTATTAAGCATGAAATGTAAATATAATATAAATTTACATTAAGATGATATAAGTAGGTATTAAGTGTACTGTAAGTTGGCATTAGGTCTTATATAAGTAGGCATTAAGTGTGCTGTAAGTTGGAATTAAATCTAATGTACGTGTGCATTAAGTCTGATGTAAGTAGGCAAAAAGTGTGTTGTAAGTTGGCATTAAGTCTGATGTAAGTTGGCATTAAGTCTGATCAATTAGGCATTAAGTATACTCGATATAAGTAGGCATTAAAACACAAAATCCATAAAATGTGAAAGGATTTAAAATACATTAAATATTTGTCATAACATATACAAATAATAACAATAAACGATTTCACATAATTTAATAATCATAAATTTTCTTAATAATACACACGATTAAATTGTTTTTATTGAATCCCCTACACACTACTTCTTCTTTGAGATGTATTTTTTTGCTCTGATTTTCTTCGAATCATTAACAATCATCGAAGCCTATTTGATTCATAGCAACAATCTGTGCAGATGTAAGCTTGATTACTTCTTTACCATTACACAAGAAGAGATGTGCATGGTTTGCATTAGTATAGATGTCTTTGTCAACCCTGTGTATACAAAACAATCATAAAAAATAGCATTAAATGACATAAACAAATATTAACAAGAATAATCATAAATGTAATATTACAATATACTTAATGCCAACTTACGGTACGCTTAATGCCTACTTACATCATTCTTAATGCCTACTTATAGAAGGCTTAATTCCTACTTGCAGTATACTTACGTCATCTGCTATTGATATGGTTGTTCTACAGTTTCAATTTAATTGTATTAAATGAGAGTATTCTTAATGTCAGATTACATCAGACTTAATATCAACTCATATCAAACCTAATGCCAGCTTACATTAGACCTAATAACCACTTATATCTGACTTCATCTCAATTTACCTCAGATTGAATACCACCTTATATCTAACCCAATACCAACTTACAATAGATATAAAGCCAACTTACATTAGACCTAATGCCAATTTACATCAATCTTGATGCCAACTTATAATATATCTAATGCTAAATTAAATCATAGTAATACCAACTTATATGTTATATAGTGTCAAATTAAAAAAAAAAAAATTCCCGCTTAAAGCATATTTAAACCCAATTTACACAAGGTCTAGTGCCTATTTATATCAACTTAAAGCCAATTTATACTAAATCTAATGCCTATTTATATAATGTCAACTTACACATACAGGAAAAAAAAACGACTTAGAATATATTAAATGCCAATTTATAACAATATAATATCAAGTTACAATAAACCTAATCCCAAACTTACAATAGAATAACCATCAACTTAAAACAAACATAAACCCAATTTCACACATATTAAATGCTAACTTATATTAGTCATAATGCCAACCTATAATATATTTAAAGCCAATTTTCAGACCTAATGCAAATTTAAACTAAGAAACATGCAACATCTATCAGATTTAATGTCAACATCCAATAAATATAATCCCAATTTATATAATTATAAATGCCAACTTAGATAAGTTCTATTGCCAACTTACTTACAACATCCAATAAATATAAACAAATATTAACAAGAATAATCATAAATGTAATATTACAATATGCTTAATGCCAACTTACAGTACACTTAACGCTTACTTACAATGTCCTTAATGCGTATTTACAGAAGGCTTAATTCCAACTTACAGTATACTTAATTCCAACTTACAACACACTTAATGCCTACTTACATCAGACTTACATAAGAATTAATGTCAACTTATACAGACTAATGCCAACTTATAATAGTTATAATGTCAACCTATAATATATATATATATATATAATGTTAACTTACAATAAACATAATCTCAACTTACATTAGATAAAATGCTAGTTTACATCAACTTAATGCCAACTTACATCAAAGAGAATAGGTCGGTCTTTAAATGAAAAAATTAAGTCATCCAATAAGTCATCCAAATTCTTTACTAACTCAAAATTTCTTTCCATACACTAAACTCAATTTTCAGCATCATATATAGCCTTTCAAGAACATAACTTAATAGAGAATATATAAAAACATGAAAATGAAAAAATAAATCAACAAATAACTTGATAGAGAATATGTTTAATTACATATTATTAAACAAATAATTACAAGAACAATGATAAATATGTCAAAAATACCTTAAAAACGAAAATAAATGAATCAACAAATAAATGAATCAAACTTATTTACCAGTGAATAAAAAAGAACATAGAATATAAAAGATGAAAAAGTTAATCAAACTTGTTGATTCAACACGTAATAATCTTAATTTTGAGAAAATATGAGAAGAGAAAACTTGAGAATGGAGAGAGGAAGAAGAAAGATGAAGGGGTTAATGAAAGAAAAAGATAACTGACATAATTGATGCACAAATAATAAAGTACCTTTTTAAAACTCACAATTTCAATTTTTAAAGAAAATCCAACTTTTATTTCTTTTTAGAAAATTATATTATATGGGCTGAGCCGCACGACAATTTGTGTTTAAAATTTAGGTCATGTAAAAGAATAGCTGCTTGTATAATGCACTAACATGGTTATTTGCAGCTTTATTACACCCCCACATATAATCATAAATGAAGATGAAAAGTAGATAGGTATCCCTCACATAAAGATCTCTTATGTAAAAGCATAGTAGGGTACCTTGTGTCCCTCATCTATGCATGGATTAAATAAAAGTATATTATCCATGCATTCATACACTAGGAATATTTAAGAAAATCTAATTTGAGATGACATATTAGTCTCATAATAAAACAATTTTGACTCAAATTATGATTTGAGATTATTAATTGAGATATAAATTAATTTTTTTGTTTATTTCTATCTTAATAAGAATTTTGAAATAAACAACTAGCTTATACTTTAACCAGTAGTCACATCTTTTTAATGAAAAATTTAGGCATGCTTTAGATAAAATGATTCAAAATATTTCTATATCTATATCAATATTTTCAAAATTGCATATTTCATTTAATTTGTTTTATGATAAAATTTATAATAATAATACTTTAATGTACATATTTATCCACTACGTCCCTATCAAAATCTATAGTCCTATTCTGTCCGACTAGGCACTTAGGCAGCATGCGGTTGGGAACTTAAAAATTTCCCGATCCTTAAATTTCGTCACCCTTTTCATTTTATCACCACCCCTCTAAATGAAATTACGAATTTACCCTTGATTTTTAAAAAATTACAATTTTGCCACTCATTTCAAATTTCTTATCTATAATAATAATAATAATAATAATAATAATAATAATAATAATTAATTTTTTATATTCTTAAAAAAAATATAAATAAAATTAATAATAATAACAATAATAATAATAATAATAATAATAATAATAATAATAATAATAACAACAACAATAATAAAATTAAAATTAATAATTAAAAAAAAAAAAAATTGAGTCGCCCAGAATTGGGCGCCTGAACCATGGTTCAGCCGCCCAGAACCGGACGACTGGACCCCGGTTCAGGCGCCCAATTTTGGGCGACTCAATTTTTTTTTTTTTTTTTTGCTTTTTGGAAAATAATAATAATAATACTAATACCAATAATAATAACTTATAGATTAATGTGGCCTATTAGCTCAGTTGGTTAGAGCGTTGTACTAATAACATAAAGGTCATAGGTTTGAGATCTGTACAAGTCATTATTTAATAATTATTAATTTTTTTAAAAATTAATAATTATTAAATAATGACTTGTACAGGTCTCGAACCTGTGACCTATATGTTATTAATACAACACTCTAACCAACTGAACTAATAGGCCACATTAATCTATAAGTTATTATTATTGGTATTAGTATTATTATTATTATTTTCCAAAAAGCAAAAAAAAAAAAAATTTGAGTCGCCCAAAATTGGGCGCCTGAACCGGGGTCTAGTCGCCCGATTCTGGGCGGCTGAACCATGGTTCATGCGCCCAATTCTGGGCGACTCAATTTTTTTTTTTTTAATTATTAATTTTAATTTTATTATTGTTATTATTATTATTATTATTATTATTATTATTATTATTATTATTATTATTATTATTACTGTTATTATTATTAATTTTATTTATATTTTTTTAAGAATATAAAAAGTTAATTATTATTATTATTATTATTATTATTATTATTATTATTATTATTATAAATAAGAAATTTGTAAGGAGTGGCAATTTTGTAATTTCTTAAACTTCAGGGGTAAATACGTAATTTCGTGGGAAGGGGGGTGGCGATAAAATAAAAAGGGTGGCGAAATTTAGTAACTCCCAAAAATTTTACCCCTAGACCAACACCGGATACTCTACCGGTTCACCCTAATATACAAAGCATTCTTTTGTATATTCTATAAATATACTTGCTCTTAATTTCTTGAAAACATTAGTTTTTGAGTCAACTTCATTTGTATGCTTATTGTGAGCTTTGATGATTTGTTAATTAATTCTTATGAACACACGCAATTCTTTCGATAATTTGTTTGCATAAATTGATATGGAAATATATTAGATACTTATTCATTTATAATTTTATTATATATTTACGTTTTTTATAATGTAATTTTATGGTTATTAATACTTGAAAAGTGCAAAAAAGTCAAACATAACTAACATTATAAAACTACAAAAAATGGCATCTTACGTTCACCCTTTAAAAATGCCTCTATTAAACCTTGCCCTTTTAATCCATCTCATTTGAAACTTCAATTGGGATAACTTATTTAATCCTTTTTTTTTTTATTTATTTAGGGTAGGTTAGAGAATTCTTACAGACGAGTGAAGAAAAAAAATAAATTCTTTATTTGATGGTAAACATAAAAATAAAAAAAAAAAAACCCTTCAACCACTTGATTATATTTTTTTTGAAATGACTTTTTAGTTTTAATCATATTTGAACTTATTAGTCTTGATTGGTTCCAATTTTATCTTATCTATTGTGATTGAAATATAGTTTACAAAAGATAACAAAATACACTTATAGTCGTCTTGAATATTTATGGGTACTTTTTACTGAATTTGAAACATACATTATACAAAAGTATAAAGCGGATCAATAGTTCAACTTTTTATAATTAGTAATTGACATTTTAATAAAGATAATAGGAAAAAACAATTAACTTTCCAAAATACTTTAAAAATAATGATTTCTTTTTCAAATGGAGACATGCATTGATATGAAAATATATCAATGATATATAGTCAGAACACTTTACTCATAATTTAAAATTACTATATTACTTCATCTACGAAAATAATAGAAGTCATGAGATGCTACTTTATATTAAGATGATCAATTCTTTTTATTTTTACGAAAATAATGTGTAATCTTTTTCCCTTTTATTTTTATGAAAATCCTTCAAAATTAAATAAATTGCGCCGAATTTTTTTTTATCTTCAAATGTGTATTATTATTTCATTAATTTTTTAGATTTTTACATATTTTTATATATGGTAAAAAGAGTTCCACATTTATCATTTTACTATAATTATTAATGAGAGGTAAATGAGGGAATTATAAATATTATAACAAAATTGATCAAAAGATGATTTAAAAATATTTGAGGTAATGAGGTTAGATGTCTTCCTACCCACCCCAATCATGTAGTCTTCTCTTTTACTCCTAATACTACCCAAAAGAAGTCATGAAAAAAGATGAATATGTTATTTTTATAACTAAAAAATGGTAACAAAATGGAATAAAGAAAGGATATATTACCTCCCATTAGCAAAAGTCTCTTTGATTATATCCAATTGCTTGCTTTCTCTCTTACAATGAAGTCAATTTCATGAATTTGGCTTTGGTACATCTCTTTCAACTTGCAAATAACATTTAATTAAAATACAAACAAGGTGTCATCATAAGTTTCATTTGTCTTCAATTTCACTTGGAAACATCAATTTCTTTTGGTCCCACTTCACATGCTTTCTTTCCCTTATGCTTTGAGTGGTTAATTGATACTTATTACCTTCATTCTATATAATTACACAATATTGCAAATTCTCACATCAAATCATTTTATCATATAATTATTTATTTTTTGACATAGACATTTCTTAATGCTCCATATTTTGGTAATAGTATACAAATGAATAAACAAGTCTAATTTTGTCATAGCATTTATATTAAAACGTTGTTATTTAAAATCAAATAATTTAATAGTTAATTTCTAATTATAAAAAGTTGTTATTTAAAAATTTTATATTAAAACGAATCTATTAAAATTCTATATTAATATGTTTTTTGATGTAGATTGATGAGAAATTGTAGTCAGAATTTGACTTGAAAATTGAAATATTCTAGTTGAAAAGAACATGAAAGAATAGCGAGTAGAAAATAGTATTCTTTTCGTCTTTCTCAATTCGCACCACTTTTTAATTTTAGTTCGTCACAGTGATTTTGCAACATTGTATTATACACTCGTTTTTTTTTTTTTTATTTTTTTTATTTTTTTTACTATTCTCTCTATATAATCACTCATTTATATCATATATATATATATATATATATATATATATATATATATATATATATATATATATATATATATATATATATACTTGTTTTTTATTATTTTCTAACTCAAATTTTTTTTTTCCACTAATTTTTACTTAAAAAAGGCAATGGTGAATACCAAATGAGAGTAACAAATGGAGTATGTATAATCTTAATAAGTACTTTAGGTTTAAGTGGAAGCTCTTTCAACATGGAAAAAGAGGTAAGAGAATCCAAATGATTTTCATAGTGTTGGCCATTAATTGCAAGAAAACTATATTTTCATGGTGCTTCTTGGTTGAACAAATCACAATTGTCTTCGTGTACATAGAACTCCACAAAAAGTGTAAATTTATGAAATTAGAAAGTAAAACTTGTTTCATAAGATGTCTTTATTAAGGTGGACTATATTAACACTATAACAGCATGAGATGGACTACTATGTAATTGTTTACAATAGTAATAATATATCTATTAATTAGTAATGATAATATTTTTTTTGGGTTGTAGCATATGCCGAGAGAAAGAAAATAATTTGCTAAAGGGCATTATAGTAAGCTGAAGAAAAAGAAAAATCTAGCGAGAAAATAACCAGTAATAATAAATTTAATTTGCTAAAGGGCATTATAGTAAGCTGAAGAAAAAGAAAAATCTAGCGAGAAAATAATCAGTAATAATAAATTTTTCGATTTAAAAGACAGACCAAGAAAAGAGAAGTATCTAAGAAGAAGATAATACAATAGTGTTAATGGGGATGTTTTCATGTAATGATCGGACCCATGATGACATAACAAATTCAATCAATGATTGTATTAATAGCTCGGACTACCTTTTAACCATAATTGTATATTTTGGTGCTCATGATGTTTACAAGACTTAACAGTGGATTTAATTTTTAGAGTTTTAGAGTTGAGTGATAGGCAAAGTTACAAATCAAGAGTGGGTTTCATTCTAGAAAATTGATTTTTTTTTTTCCAGAAAAGTTTAACCCACAATTAAGCATTTGTCAAAGGCATTTAATATATTTATTTTTCACATATTTCCTTTGTATATTATAGTTGAAATATCTCAATGGTATTTACTATTCATTATTCAATCCCATTTTACATTTTGTTGCTTTAAGAAAAATATAGTAAAGTGTATATAATTTGATTCATCTTGCGTCACAGTTTTTTTTACAATATTAATTTTTTATATTCTCTTCATTTTCTAATGTTCTTTCCTTTTACTTTTTGCATAGTTTTCAAAGTAAATTTTAATTCTTAACATCTTTAAATACGCATCATAAAAAATTATAAAAAATATATAATAAAAAAGTAGACATTAAGACGAATCTAACAAGATCTCACTTGGATATATTTTATCATCTATATATGTCTTAAAAATCTTAATCAAATATCTCCCTTTAAAATAAAATATTCTAAACTGGAAGAACATTAGGAAACAAAGAGAGTAGTTTTTAGTATTATAGTCCAGTGCCAAAGCCATAACTCGTCGCTCTTGATGCCACGAGTCACTCGTCGCTCCTGATGCCCCGACTCGCCGCATACATTCTGATCTGAGTAATGAAGTCCAGAGACTAAGCGACGAACCGTCCCCAATATTGCCACGACTCGTCGCCAACTCACTGAAGTCACATAATCCAGACAGTAGCAAAGCGACGACTCGTCGCTCCTGATGTCACGAGTCGTCGCTTTATTATTTATCTGTGTATTGAAATCATTCATCACTTTACGTTTAGTATTTTTATTAAGTCATCATTTGTCATGATTTGCATTTTTATTACCATGTCTAGTGAATAGTTTTCTTCTCTAGGGTTAGAGTATAATCCCTAATTCGAAGCGTGAGATATTATTTTATCGATTAATTGTGTGAAATTTGGGTCTATGATTAAACCTATACTTAATGAATCTTAGTTTAAATATCTGTATTAACTTTTTAAATAAAACGGAAGTTTGAGATTATGACTAATTTAGGATTGAGATATATTTAAGTTAAATTCCTACTAGTTTAGCCAATAAAACGGAAGTTTGAGGACTAACACTAGTAAGGTCTTAAACCGATATTAATCAATAGAGCTGAAGCTCGAGATTAATTAGATCATGTTTAATTAACGCCAATGACTCAAACTCATACAATTGTGAGAGTAATTGATCCCTGTGTTAGAATTAGGCGATTCCCGACGCCCTAGAATTCGTCTTACTATTATTATTCTCATACTGATCATTGTCTTAGCTTTAATTTTTAGGTTTATTTGCATTTGTAGTATTAGTTACTCAACCAAACTACTTGTTAATACGTGTCTTGTAGTCATAAGGCAAACAAATTAGTTAACTTGCCTTCTTGTGTTCAACCCGTAGCTACATGTACACCGTGCGCTTGCGGTTATATATATATATATATATATATATATATATATATATATATATATATATATATATATATATATATATATATATATATATAAAATTGTTAATAAAATTCCCAAAATTTACTATTCGAACATTTGAAGTTGGCGGTCCCAATGTGTTTATTATTATGGTATCATATTCCATTAAAGCGATGTCACAAATCGTTAATCGAGATAAAATAAGTTTGGTTTGGGTAAAGAGGAAATCCACTTTTGACCCGATAAGATTAGATTATATTAGAATTCACAGTAGTCTATTATTTTCTGGGATCCAATTATTATAATCCTACTGTTTAAAAAAATATTAAGCATTGATTATGATTATGCCAAGTGCTTATAATCTTTGTTGAAATTGATGGGTGTCAGGTTTCTCAGGGACTTTGAGTATTTTAAATTTAAACATTATTTTGTGGCTTAATCATCTTAAGATATAAAATTGTCACTTATGTTAGAATTATATAAAATTGTCACTTATGTTAGAATTCAATATATGGGCCCAAAGAAAAAAAATTCTCATACAAATTTAAAACAGGTTAAATACTAAAATCAATTGGGATAGTATGAGTGGGTTACTTTTAGATATGGGACAACTTACATGTAAATATTAATGGACATTTTAACACGCCCTCACATGTTTGTTTGTGTCCTTAAAATTTTAAACCACTACAATGGTTATATACCTCATTGGAAATAAATATCCAATTTTAGGTTCTTTTGACCAGTGATAAGATTAAATACTCAGCCAAAAAAGGCCAACCTACAAACCCAAAGGAAGTTCACTAGTAAAATCATTTGGTAGTGGTAGAAGTTACTCCAAATTTTATGAATTGACATATTCTTTTTATCTTTTATAATGCGGGGCAACTCACTTGTAAGTAATAACGAATACTTTAACAACTTAAGAACATTAAATGAGTTATAATTTGATGATCAATAATTTTCATCATAGTTTATTTATTTGATGATTATTAATTTTCATTATAGTGTGTATATATATACACCATAGGTTATATAAACATCATTTTCTTTATATTAATAGTCTATTTATGGAGAGGAGTTTTAGAATAAGAGGTAAAGTATGTGATGTGAGAGTAGTAGACCCCAAAGAGGTGTGAGGGGAGGTTGGTTATGAATAGAAAAAAGGGAACCACTTTCATGGTTTTATCTTTGTCTTTTAGGCCCAACCAACAACACCATTGTCTTTTTACCTTGTGAATTATATTAAGGAATAGATAGGTTAGTGGGTATCATTGGTTATGGAATCATTAGAATAGGAATGCTCCTATGGTATTTCAGTTTTAATTGGTACCATAGTTTTATAGGCATTACATCATTTGGTCAGGGCTTCAACATAAAGCATTTTGAATTTCTAAGGATTATTTTTTGAGTTAAATTGGTGTAGTCAGATCGATAAAATTAATAGGAGTATAGGCGTTATGTCATTTGGGTCAGGACTTCTAAGAATAGCATTTTGGTTAAATGGGTTAAGCTCTATGTCTTTGAGTTTGTCCTATTTAACCTTTTTATATGAGAGTTTTTTGTTAAATGGGGTAAATTTTAAAGAACAGAGACGGTAAGTTTCATTTTTTTATTTCTTTTGATTCTTTCCATCCTTATGGTGTAGGGTATAGAATATCAAAAGTTGCTCATGAAGAATACAGGCAAAGGCTCGGTGAAAGTTGATGGACAAAAACTTGGAAGCAAGGGAGTTTACATTTTTCACTCCTGGCTCATATATTTATGTAGCTACACATATATTTTTGGATTAAGGTTCTGACATTATTATTGTACCGCCACACTTACATTAACATGTAAAATATACCTACTTTGAGGCATAAAGGTGGAAAAATCTCCAGCAAAAAAGTCACAGCTCAATAGTATATCTCCTGGCTGAAATGTTCTAACGAACAAATTGCTAAGTTTCACAAAATTAAAAATAATAAAAAGCTTGTTTTGGGTCCAAGTGCCCCCATTTTGGGCTTCATTTGTCAAAGAAAATCCATAGCTTGGTCAAGCCTAGTTAATGTTTAAAATTTGAAAAAAAAAGATTATTTAACAACTTTATTCCAAAAATAAGCTTCGTAAAAACTTTATTCCCAAAATAAGCGTCCGTACATCTAAACCTAGGTGTAATGTCGCTGTTACTAATAGCGAACTAAAAAAAAAAATTAGAAAAAAAAATTAGTAAAGCCTCAAGTCGCTGTTACTAACATCGACTTAATGTGTTTTATCAGTTACTTCCTCATTCTAACCTACGAGATTAAGAAGTTGCCCAGTCAACCTTAAAGTCGCTTTACTAACAACGACTTGAGACTTTACTAATTTTTTTTTTATTTCGTTGTTAGTAACAGCGACATTACACCAAGCCTAGATTTGGATGTACGGACGCTAATTTTGGGAATAAAGTTTTTACGAAGCTTATTTTTAGAATAAAGTTGTTAAATAATCTTATTTTTTCAAATTTTCGTTAATGTTAGTCCATAATATAGTGAAGTCCAATCTTCGATCATATATCAACGCGTTTTGTCTGTTATTAATTCGTAAAACAGATTTCAGTGACTTGCATTTTCATTACAAATACAACTTCTATAAATACCCTCGAAAATCCAAATAAGGTACGTTTTACGAGTCAAAAGTCTTTACAAGTTTGTCCAAATTTTCTCTAAGCAATATAGATTGAGAATAAATATGTAAATAATATCGATCAATGTATAGTTGTACTATGCAAGTATAGACTTATAGTAGCTAATTCCAACCACAATTTCACATGAAGTCACTTTTGACAATGCAAACAGAACATATATTTGGGTCAAGCTATTGCTAATTTAACATGAATTGGAGTTCATAAGATGGTCTATTACTTGGTAACTTCCGCACATTCATCTGGGGAATGGCCATGGGGATCATTCAGACATAGCAATACACCACAAAATAATGCTCTTTGGCCTTTTCTGTGTTGAATACTTCCATATATACGCTAATTTTTAAAGTTCAATAGTCGATGACAATATGGAATTATGTGTTTGGCATTGATATAGTAGTCAATAATAATAATACCTAACCTCATATTGTTAGGATAGGATTAAGGCTTTAGTATTGTATTGGTTTACAAGCTTTAACTAGATTGTTTAAAAACTACAAAAAAAAAAAAAGCGAAAATAATTTGTATATACAGAATATAGATATGTAGCATTGGCATACAGCAGCGAAAGAATTGGTAGGAAATGGGGAGAAAATTAACCAAAAAATTCAATCCAACAATATTTAGCAATCAAAGGAACTAAAACAAATTGTAATTGTTCAATTACTCAAAGAATGGACCAATTCTTCTATAAAGGAACTTTACATTCCATGTTGATCTGTTGCCTACATAAACTTCAGCATATCAGGATCAAGCAAAAAGATGCGTAAAAACGAGCTACAGCACAATGAAAGAGGGACGAAGAAGAAGCTCATCCCCCTGCATTCTATTTATCACGAAGGTGCCAAAACTCAAACAAAGGGCGCCATTCTTGCAACAGAGCACAATCTCCTTGAAATAATGTCTAAATTTTCAAGAGTGTACATCCAAGTATGGTTCCATGGCACCTAGACATAGGAGTGACTCGACGCCAGATTGGTCTCTCACTTCCTACAGTCAAAACATCAACATCGGACATTGGCTTGATATCCCGATTGCATCGGTCAGGACCAATCACACCTCCAACTACATATATCTCTCCCCCTAATCCAATCATTGCAACCCCGATTCTTTTTCTTACCTCTGATGCTGAAACAATGACCTTTCTTTTACAACTTTCCTGCTTGTAGATAAGGCCATGGCTCATTACGTATAGAGATCCTTTCACTACTGCCATTGGACCCTGAAGCCAATCATGGTCTTCTACCAACCATCCACCAGTCGGCTTCTCAAGGACCTGCGTCATTGAGAGCCCCTTGTGCACCACATGCATTTTTCCTCCAATCACCACTCCCGTGCATGCTGAGTTATGAGTGTAAGGAAGATCGGGAATCGACACCCATGCATCCATCTCAGGATCATAAACTTCAGCCTGAGCAATTGATTTCCTACAGCTAGTGAAACCGCCAGCAACGATAATCTTCCCATCCAAGACACAGCATGCAAACATTGCACGAGCTATTGCCATGGAGGCGCACTGAGCCCACTTCCTCAATACAGGATCATATGACCATACTTCATTGGTTGCGAAGCTCCCATCTTGATCACCGGTCAATGGATCAACCGCTTCACTCCCACCACCAAGAACAAATAGCTTCCCACCAGTGGAGACAGTCCCAAAATGAGCAAGATGCTTAATTTTTGATGGGAGCACAGGGAGTGTGATCCAGATGTCATGAAGTGGATCATACAATTGCCATATGTTATCTGGCTCAAAAGCACAAACACAAAGGAATTCCTCAGTTGAACCGACCTCTTCCCTCGCCATGAAAAGCTCACGGCTTCGAAAGGCATTTCTCCAAGTACGACTTACAAGCTCTAGCTTGGGATGAAGGTAAAATGGAACATGAGCGAGGCACCTTAGGGCAACAGCATCTGGAAGATCTTCAATCAATACAGACATAATAAAGAGCTCACTTCCAGTTCATGCGAAGTTAAATTATGCAAGTTCCAAAACTGGGCAAACCCTCAGACTTCAGCACAACCTGTAATCACAGTAATTGTACCATGCATCACTAATGACATGAAATAAGCAAGCATGCATATTAAGTGAAGATTACAAAAGTTAGTATCACTATCTTATATTCTAACACGGGGCTTAGAGGACACGACCTTGCAATATTATTAACAAACAGCCATCATCTCTTATCAAAGGATGGTGATCCCTATTAAACATTTAACAAGTGGTGAAAGACAACACAGTTGCAGTCAGAAGTCAGAACCAGCATGGAAGTCTTATTCACAGAATCAATAAACTCTATGTATGCAACACGAGATACTGTGCAAATAGCAAAAGGAATGTTATTAGTAAGAGGCTATGCTCAACTAATGATTCACTGTGACAAAAGTTTACCATTGATTATACAAATTCCATTTAAGAAACTCTTTCCAACACATGGGAGAACATCAACCAGTAAAAAGACGGTGAACATGTATGTTAGAAACGTCAATTGATTTTTGATGAGTAGGGCTCATAATCTACACTCTGTAGGAAAATATAGACTACAGTTATAAAGGTCTAACCCTAAAAAAGTTCTTTGATAACTTGTAGAGCTATGAATAAAAATATGACCAAATATCGACAAAAAAATCATGGGTTCCAGTAACAATAATCTGTCAAGAAAAGTCCATATCCCTAAATCCTAATAAACACTATGAAAACGCTAACACAAACTACACATTTCAGAAAACAGCCATAATAAGAGGTATCAGAACCAAATGAACAGTGGCTACATATCTAGGTGATACTGATCTTTGTCTTTATTTTATTCAATCCATTTAATTTTCTGCTTTGAAGTGATGAAACGAGATGCATGCAAAGGAATAGCAACATAAACCATATATTAAAATATTGAGGGAGGGAGGGGGGCGAAAGGTCCCCTTTGCAAAAAAAGGGAAAATTCGCATTCAACTAGCCTTACACAGAGAGTTAGAATGTGATGACTGGAATTGGTGACTTATGGACCACAATGCTCGATCAACAGCAACAATTCCAAAGCCTTGATCCAAGAATATGGGGGTATTTACATAAAACCAAAACGAACCAACTTGAGAATTGATCAAAGAATCAAGTTATTAACAAACGCGATATTCCTCTAATTCATCTTCTTCCCACTCTCATTATAAGAAAGGCACAAACTGCAGTACTATGCGTATGCGTTTATGCCTTAAGATTAAAATAATCCAAACCATCAGGCACCTGGTTGTTCTTACTGTCTACAGAAAAGGCAAAATCCTTTGTACCCCATTTCATATCAATAAAAGGATACTCTATTGTTTCAAAGTAGCATACCATAAAACATCATCCTTCCAAAAGTCACAATTTTACCCATGCACAAACTGCTCATACCATGCCTTCCTAAGGGAAAGCAGTTTGTGCAAACACAAGTCAAGTAGTGGAAAGGAAAGTTTAAACAACTTACATAACTTCAATCAAACTTGGCAACCCAAGGAAAGGTTGGATTAGTTTTTAAAGGCGTGAGACACACCGCAGCCCAAAAGGTTCCTAGAGCCTAGGCGCAAAGAACAAGGAGAAAGGACAAGCTTTTTGAAGGCAACACACACATTTTAGCTCAATAAGCTTATAAAACAATTCTAAAATATATTTATACTTATAATAATATGATATTCATATTATAATTACATTAAAGATCTAAAACATTTGTTATCATTGTGTAAAGCTACTGATATAACGCAAAATACCACAAGTGAGGATCTACATTTACATATTAAAAACACATTGTGTAATTGTTGCGCGTGCCGCGTCTAATTGTTACAAATAATAAGAAAAAAAGAAAAATCCACAAGAGAATAAAATTAAAAAATCTAGAACAAAGAAGACATATTTATTAAAGAAGAAAAAAAAGAAAAAAATTATAAGGAAAAAAACCAATAAAAAGTAATAGCAAGATCAAAGAAAATGAAAACTGAAAGAAGAAAAACCTAGAAAACAAATGTGAACAAGAAATAAAAAAGCATAAGAGAAGAAAAAAGATAAAGAATTTGAAAGAAAAACTGAAAATGATGAAGAATCCAAAATAAAGAAGATACACACACAAAGAAGAAGGTACTTAGTCGTGTGTTGTTGTGTTCTATAAAGTTTTAAACAAGAGCAAATCCTTCTTTTTCCTCATCCCTCTTTGATGACAGCTTTTTTTCCTAATGCTATTTAAAAAGTTAATTGAAAATATTTTCTCCCAATAAAACCAAAAGTGTAAAAAGTGCAAGGCACAATAAAATGCAAAAAATGCAAGAGCAAAAAGGCACACAAAAGTTCGTCCCTTTTGCAATCATTGAGCCCAAACTAACAAAAAGCGATTGTATTTTGTCCTACATTTGAAGCGAATCTAGGCGCACACGAGGCACGCTTTTTAAATTTTAGGGACTAGGATGAGTTATACAAGATTAATTTTGAGACTTTGAAACTCGAATAAGCTCCAAATGATTGTGTACTCTAGGAAAAGCTCTTCTAACATCAGCACTATACTTGTGCCTAAGATTGCTAGTATCGTGAAGCAATTTTTGGTTTACCATAAGTCATTTCTATGAGTTCTAACAATAACACTATGGTGTGGAAGGAGAGTTCCTATGATTATCACCTCAACTATATTCTATTGCATTCTTCTACCAAGTCTTTAGAAGATATACATCAAATCTTTTCAAGTGAACAATCTTAGTTCCACCTCAAGTCCCCAACCAATGAACAAAACAGAGAGCACGAATTTTGAATTAATCCACTACTTGGATTTGGAGAGAGTTAAAAATTCTCATGGATCAAATGATGCCAAATCAAAAAACAATCCCCTTTCAGGTAAAGAAGTTAACAACCATAGAAGCATCTTTTCCAAAGTCCAAAATCAAACCACAGCTCATCCAGACTCCAAAGTCAAAACAAAATTGTTCACTCATAAAAACAAAACAACCATGGTCAACGTAGAAAATCTATAAACTTTCTATCACACTATCTCTCAGCTCATACTTCACGCCAATTTAAAACACTTGCCTGAACCAACCACAAATTGCAAGATTCATAAATGGAGAGAATAGCATATCGACAACACCCTTATTACTAGTACTAGACATCAAAATCACCCTATTTACATGAGCCCCACCATCATTTGCTGCCTCCACCACTCAATTGTTGTGGGAAATCAAAACTCATATTTGCAATGTAAAATCCTCTGTATTTAGAAATTGAACTATTCAAATGTAAAATCCATCAAGCTCAAAATGGTGGGTGACAAGACTCAAGAGAAAAAGAAGAAACGGGTATTGCAGGGATGCTTGAGATGAATTAACATGGGGAAGAGTTGATAACAACGGAGTAGGAAGGATACGGGAATCGATCAAGAGTTAGTATCCTTCTTTGTGATTTATTAAACTAAACATGTCTTCCAACTATATAAGTCTTATTATACACATAAATCTTGTTAATGACTACCTCTCAAAGCTATTCTTCAAGCAAAAACCCCTTAGAGATATCTGTCGCGTCATGGAGAGATAAACTGTTTCTCATCTAACTTTAGCAATCGATGTTTCTTCTTATAAAGAAATTCATAATCTACCAAAACAGATTTAGAATGGTGACAACTTGACTTAGTAGGACCAATCAGCTTGAAGCCTTGTACCGATGAACTATACCATCAAAGATCACATCTTTATAGGGTAAAGCATCCATGCGTGTTATTTAGAGTACTGATAAAGGAACCAACGAGTACAACAAAGCTACATCATCTAAGTGCAACACAAATGGTAAGTTCTTATTTTAAAAATTATTTATAAAAAATAATCAGTAAAATGACAAAGCAGTTCTATGAATAGCTGCCTCAACGAGTAAAACAGATCCAACCACAAAAAACTTGCAATTCTCCTTCACTAACACTTCATGTAGCAAATAGCCAAATATAACACTTCAATAGTTCAAATAATCTTCTTAAATGCTATCAGGGCAATGGTAAAGATCCTATATCCAGTAGTATGTCCTAACTCCTAAGATCTCTTATATCTCAAAATGACCTACAGTCAAAAGAAGGTTAAGAACCTATATGTTTACTTTATGATACGTCAAAACCGGAAAAGACACAAGACTAGACATAAAATTGGATGCTTGATTTCAACCAACATTTTGCACATTCCTCGATTATAAATCAAATTTAATTAATAGTGATCTTGTCAACAATGCACACATAATTCCAATTCTAACTAAAAATTGAAATCAAATCTCTAGACTTCACATTTCAACATGTCCGGATTCTAAACTCCTCCTAAAACGTCATCGTCTATCACTACCAATCCCACAACATCAGAGGGTGAATAATAGGATACCCCATGTCAAAGGTTCTTCAAGTCATAGGGCTCGTTAACTGTCTAGCCACATAAAAAAATTCCAAGCTTCAGTAAAACGCATGATCCTCAAAAAAAAGAAAAAAAAAAACTTTTTTGCTCATGCCTCAGTACAATTTCCAATTACACATAATTCTTGCAATCATAAGACAAACACATAATCCCAATTCTAAATCGAAATTGAAATCAAATCTCTAGACTTCACTTTCACTAAATAAAATGGAGCATCCAAAACTTTTCATCGAACGCATCAATAAGCAATTTCAAGAAACAATTTAGTTACGAATTCCAATCACCAAAACTACAAAACAAACATGCATTGACAATAAAAGAATACATAATACTGAATGATATAATCACAAAACCCTAATTTAAACCGCCAACCAATTCAAAAATTCACAATAAAAGAAAAAGATCCAAAAAAGTATAGAATCAACACAATCATTAAGCAATACATAAACTAAAACAATACAACCTCAATACATCGCAAAAGAAAATAAAATCAGAAACAAACTAACCTGGAATCTTGATTCAAAATGAATCTTGAACTCAATTTCAATCTGAAGGATTCAGAAATGGAAATGTAGAGAGTTTAAAAGAGATTCTTGTTGTTGTAATTAATTGTTTTTTTAAAAAAATTGATTTAGGTGGAAAAAAAGCAGATGAAAAAAATAAGGAGAGAGAAGGAAGAAGGTTAGGGGTTGGGTTGGGTTTGGGTTTATACGGTTCGACGCGGAGAATTGTCGGGAACAAATTTGGGAATTTCTAAAAATTTTCTATATATTTCTATATCATTAAAAAAATTTTAAAAGTTCAATTTTTTGTGTTTTATTTTGTTGATTATATTAAATTTTTACAATATATCAAAAGATAATTTAAATTTTAATATCTATAATTGATTTTTTCACTAGGAGGTGCAAATCGAAATGAAAAACCTTTAACTACTAAGTTAACCTATAAATCTCATAAAAGTGTTATTTTTATATATAAACTCAATGGTTTAGCATAAACATATTAATAATGACTTAGGGGCGGATTTAGCTATGAGCAAAGTTGTCATTTGACAGCATTGTTTAATATGCAATAATCCTTAATATGGAACTAAAGACTTATTTTAATTTTGTTGAAACCAATTTAGTTGTGTAATGATTTAATATAGTGAATTAGTGGTGTGGGGTAGGAATAATATCAAATGTTTTTTTGATAAATATATTAGTTTACCACATCGTGAATGATATAATTGGTACTTATTTTGAATGTAATTTGTTTCAAAATTTGTAAAATAATGACATTATGCGCTGCTTTCTAATTAAGAAAAACTTGAAATGGGTAATTGTATGCCTTGATTAAAACATTGTTGAATGTAATTATTTTATTTAATTATTAATATCATTTGTTTTTATTCTAGATGCTACTGAATAATGTCAATATTTTTATTTAGAATAAAATTAAAACTAAACATATCTCAGAAGAAAAATATTACGAGGAATACTATTTTTATGTTGAGGTATGAAATAATTTATCATTACTACCGTTATTCTTGGACTAAAGTAAAATAATTTATTAAATTATATGTCCTTATTATTTATGTAAAGTTGCACACAATATTTCCTACTAAAATTAAAGTTACAACCCTAAAATCAAATATTGTATTGTTATTCTAAGGAACAAATCGCAATTTTGAAGTACTAGCATCTACAGTTTGTACACCATGTTGTCTCACCGTTGGATCGGAATGAATTGTAAGTGTTTGACCGCTGGATTTCGTAGTTTCTCTTTCTTGTGGGAAAGGATAGAAGGTCCCAAATGAGTTGGAGTTGGGAGGTATCAACATCGAACCCTTCCTTAACAAAGGATGCTAAAGGATAAAAGGAATCATATCTTAGGAAACCTCCCTTTGGGTTGGACTTTGGAGTTTGTATTATCTATTATGGTATTCATTGATATTCATGACTTTTTAAATACGAATATATCAACACTTTTTAGGTAAAAAAAATAGCAAATTTGACGGCAGTATAAGTGTCATTATTTACAGGTCTAATTTATAATTTTAAAGTTGTCATTTTAAAGTTTAAATTGAATATTTTGGACCTTGAAATGGACATTTTAAATCTTGGATTTCACAAATTTTAAACCATTGGAATAGACATTTTAAGTTTTGAAATTGATGTTTTATAGTTGGAGTATGTAAGTAAAATATAAATTAAGGGTTGGAGTTGGGGTTTTAAGAGTTAAAATTGACATTTTAAATGGTGAAATGAGTGTTTTAAAGGTCAAAGCTGATAGCTAAAATAATTAAATTAAGTCTCTGGGGAAGGAAGATTAAGGCTTGGAGCACTGGTTTTAGCGTTAGATTTGACTTTTTAAGTCTTGAAATGGGTGTTATAGGCTTGGATTGGGCAAGTAAAAAAAATTTTTGGTCGCACACGTGAGGCGGCCACATACAAGTTTTTGTGAAATTAAATTTGGATTAATATATTTTTAGCGGTTAGTACTACAAATTTATAACACTAATTCTTAATTGAGGTTGTTTCACTGTGACATAACTTTAATTAGAACAGCTCAAGTTATTTTAAAAAATTGCTTCCTATATAAGTGTAAATTCATTTTTATTGCTTTTTTTTATTTTTAAACTAATGGGCCTTTTGTATAGACCCATCTCACGGTGAGATGGACTTATACAAGAGGGGCTATATAACTAATTACATCAACATGATAAATGAAGGACGTTTAACTTTATTTATTTTATACAATTAATTTAGGATAAATTGTCCTAAATAATCTTACTTTTTACTCTTTCGGTGTAAATAATCTTAACTTTGCATTATTTTTAAGAAAAAATTGTCAATAATAATCCAATTTTTTTTTAATTTTTTCAATAATAATTATAAATATGATTAACTACGAATAACCGAAATATAGAAACTCGAAAGAAATATCCATTGACAAACAAAAATATATTTTATTACACCTCAAAATTTGTATTATACAAAGAAAATCATTCAATCCACTCAAAACAAAATAAATGTGGTACAAAAATATTAAAAGAGCACATGAAAATGATAGGCTTAGAAGCCCACGAAAACAATACCCGACCCGAATCAGAAGCATTAAAAAGCCAGAGCACGCGATGTTACGTATAAGATGGCTAACAACATTGGAATAGCTGTTAATTTTGACATGTTTGCATTTGATGAATCACCTGTCGTTGGGGTTGTTTTGGACCCACCTACATTTTACACAATTTTCATGACTTTAGTAAAAATAAATCTGATCACGTTTTTGATGTAATGTAATATTATAAGGCATTATTTATTAGGTTTAGAGGCCAATTAAATTCATTTAAATAAAGAAGATCACTTAGAAAACTATCTCAAATTAAGATAATGTAATGCAATATTGTAAATTGTAATAGACCATTATATAGGTCCAACATTTCACTTGTGACACGAATGCCTAAACACTATATATACATAAAATATAATATTTTTTCGTTTTATTATATTTGTTACATCTATAATTTTATACAATTTAATATGTTATTTTGATTATTTATATATTGAATTATTAGATAATAATCTAAATATGAAATTATTTGCTATAATTAATTATTTTTAATTATATTTTCTATTATTTATATAATATCTTATTTTTCGAATTGATTGGAAAATAAGTATTATAAAGTAGAATATGTGTACCTGGAGTTGGACTTCCGGTTGGAGATCCTGCTGGAGATAAGGCTGCCAAATTGCCATAAAAAACATATTAGAAGAATTTTTTCACATAAAATTATACTCTTTTGTCTCGATATTACATTCTCATAAATATAATTATCAAATGAACATAAATATTATAATATTCCCTCCGTATGACGTTAGGAATCTTTGTCTTTTGTTTCATGTTTTCATATGGGAATGGGATGTGATCAAAAAGTCAATTTGATTGCTTTTTTCTTTCAAATTTAGTTTTAAAGGTTGTGTTTTAGAGATAAATATTTTATTTTAAATAGTAAAATTTTAATTGTGAAATTATAAATGATTAATTTGAGAATAATATTGAAAAGCAATTTTCAAATTATTAACTTTAGTTATTTTTAAAATAATATATGGTGAAATTAACATAAATTCAAATTTTTCTTTTTTAATTTAGCAAGCATTAAATTGAACCAATAACCAATTTTAACACCCAAAATTTATAATACTAGTATAATATATAAGAGTTTAAATCATATTTTGCAGAAATTTTTATATGAGAATTTATAACACACAGAAAATCAATTTTCACAAGTTTTTAATACTAGTATAATATATTAATTTATTTTTATTTAATTTCAATTGTTGATTTTTCTTTCTTTCTAAAAAAATAAATGAAATATATATATATTTTATGAAATTTTAATTTGTCTAAGGCTTCAAATGTGTTTTTACACTCACATCCTTTCACAATTTCCTTAGTATAGTATATGTGAGGGACCATATGAAAAATTGAACTCAAACATGCATACGTCTATGACTATATAGGTATTTTTATATGTAAATTATATTCTTTTTAACTTATTTTTCTAATGCTATTAAAATTGAAATTGTCAACGTAATTTTATATATTGTTAAAGGAATTCATATACTAAAAACTTAAATCAGTTAAATTATTTAATTTATATATGAAATACGTTTTAATATGATATCGTCTCAAACAAAAATATGTGTTAAATTATTAACTAGTCAAATAGTACTACATACCATTATTACAAATGCTACGAGGAGGAGTTTTAACATTGCAAGCAGCAGGAAGAGTCAAGGCTTGTGTAGCATTAATATTCAACCCAGCAGCCAAAGAGGAACCACCATTAAGAACCTCGCACAAGCACTTGGGCGAGGACCTCACCACGCTGCCTAGCTGGGTGCAGCAGTCGGACGAGGGTGTCGACGAGTTTCCGGTAATGTAATTCAAGCAAGGTGATAAGGTCACCAACACATTGGTACACTCGTTACTAATCCCCGATGAGCTTGGTTGCGCAATTGTTATCGTACACGTTAAGCTTATTGCTAGTACTATGACTATAACATATTTTGGTGTCTCCATCTTGATTTTTTTTTTGTTGGTTTTGCAAAATTGTTTTTGTCAAGAACTAGACACAAGTATAAATATGGTTGTATAATATTGTATGAGAATTATGAAATTTTAAATGGGTATTTAAAAGAATTATGCTTAGAAGGAAAGTAATACAAGTAAAGTTGTTTGTTATAGGTGACCAACTTTTTTTCAAATGTCTTTGTTAAAGGAACTTGGACTGTTGTTTTGTTGCATGACTTTATTTGTTTTTACATTGATTAATTTTAAAGTATATAAAATATTATGGGTATCAACCATCAGCTTAAACTTTTGGTTGAGTTCGTTCTTTGACATGGTATTAAAAGCTAGCGAGGCAAGAGGTCACGGGTTCGAATCTCAACCACCCCTCATTTAAAGTGGAATATTTAGCGCATGTGTGCATCCACACTTCTAGCCCAATGAGCTCTCGTGTGAGAGAGCGTGTTAGAGTATATAACATATCATAGAACCTCAACCATTATTAAGCATTTGGTTGAATTGGTTCTTTGACAATTAATCAAATTACGTGTCTTTATTTTTGTGTCTAGAATAAAAGATGATATCATATATGTTTCTACCAATCTTCCATGCAATAACCTTATTTGTTTGGTCAATAGGATATTTTGTGTTGAATTTGACCTTTAATAGGCATGTACAACTTTTAATAAACATTTATAAATTTCTTTGAATATAATTATGATCTTGATAATTGATTTATTGATTTTATCATTTATTAGTTTGATCTATATATTATCAATACAATAGGTATCTTGTTTATATTTGGCTTGTCTAATTAATTATAAGATTGTTGAGTATAATTTATTATGGTGTTTATAAAAATCTTGTATGAACTTAGTTTACATAAAAAGTGTATGCGCACATATTTTCATTTATAGAATACAATTAAGTGATTTAAGTGTATAAAAAACTTACTCATGATTTTCTAAACAATCCTAACCGGCACGGTGACACCATAATTAATCCTATAATATCTGAAATAATAATGCCTTTATAATTTTTTTTGATGTAAGCATGGAAAAAACACACACACATATATATATATATATATATATATATATATATATATATATATATATATATATATATATATATATATATATATATATATGACAAATAGTAATGAACTAACTTGAAATGTTTACACGGCAGGTTCAAAATGAACTTAAGTTGGAATTGATCAAAATTCAAACAAAGGGGGAGGAATGTTCAATAGAAATTACTAATTATATTCAGGTTTATGAGTTATGTGATTATTTCATGTGACATATGATACATCCAATAATATAAGACAACTCTTCCGAACCAACATGTCATTTAAATTTAAAGTCAAACATGTATTAATATATTTTATTTTGAAGAGAGAAATTTGATTAAGATTTTTAAAACATATATCGATGATAAAATATAACCATGTGAGATCTCGTTAGATTCGTCTTAATGTATATTTTTTTATTATATATTTTTCATAATTTCTTATGATGTGTATTTAGAGATATTAAGGCTTAAAATTTATTTTTAAAAATTATGCAAAAAATAAATGAGAAGAATATTTGGAAACGGAGGGAGTAATCAATCTATTATATATAGTTTCTTTTTTTTTTTTTGATATTTGAATACCTTCAAATAGAAATAATTTCTTAATTTCATTAATTCACAGCTAAAATTTTTTTTTTTACAAACAGCATTTAAGGTAAGATTAATGAGTTTAAGATGGCATATTGATGATGAGTAGTTCGCAAAATTATCGTTTTTACATAGGAGTATTTTTTCGAATTTCTTTAGTTGCACTTTTTTACTTTTCCACTTTCACAAATAAATTTTGATCACAAATGATTTTTAATTTATGGGAAAAAATATAGTTAAATGATTTTTTATTAATTTTGTTCCAATGCCTACTTTTATTAGTATTAATTAGCTTTTCAATGTTTACACTTTAATTAATTGTGAGGATTTATAAAAAGACATCTTTTCTGTCACTATGTAAATAAAGAGTTACATGCAATAAAAAATAATATTTTTGAAAGAAAGACCCTTTTTTTTGCTCAGTACAATAACTTTTTATTCTTATTAAAATAAAAAATAGATATTATTTGTTATCCTTCTTATATTAAATATTATTCTTATTGAATCTTCGTTAATAATATAAGAATGTGATAATGTAACATTTTTTTAATATCATACGCAATAAATAAGTAAGTATAAATAACACCCAATTAACATTCCAACCTATTGGCTATTGCTAATGCATATATCTTATTTCCACAATGGTATGCTAATTTGTATGTTTGGTATGAGTAACAAACACACAAATGTCTACTCTTGATAAGGCAAATTCCATATTTCCTGCATCACCCCATGAAATATACTAACTCGCTCTTACTAATAATTATTCCTATATATTTGGAAAAGGTGTAATTATTAAAATAAATGAAGAATAGTGTATAGCAATTAGCTAGCTAGCTAGCATAAGACCTTTTTATACTACTATGCAATATGCATTTATTTGTTTGAGAACGTAAATCCATATTTGGCTTTGTTAATGTGTACACTCCCCCTTATTCCTTTAATTTTGGTTAATAACTTTTACTCTCTTTTTGAATAATGTTTTACTTGTATTTAATTCCTCTTTTTTATCTTACATATTATCACATCCATATATTCCTCATAATAATAGTTGATCGTTAAACTTTTGCACGTACACTTATATGGTCATATTGTAATGTGAGATATTAGTAGAATAAATCCTTGTCATACTCAATCACTGATAGGTACGTTTAAATGGTAATGTATCGGAATGAAACCGTAAAGAAAATGAAATGATTGAAGTAGAACAAGTGAAACCATTAAACTTATTAAGAGATTATTCTATTAAATTAACGCTAAATTTTCATTACAATTTTCGGACAATAATAGTGATAAAATTTCATTAAGATGATGAAGAATTTCTCCTTATAAATCTTATGTATATAAACTAGGAGTAAAAGATTTTTACAAGAAAATAACACAAAGTAATGAAAGCAGTAATGAACGCAAATGTAGATGAACCGTACAAGCTCATCAAAACAGAAAATTTTCCCCGTCTAAGGAAAATAATTCTAATTTCAAACAATAATAGCAGAAGCACATGAACTGATTATTAGAAGAAAAAGAGTAAAACGATGTGAAAATTTGGTTATGTTTCCATTGGATGTGCTCCCACTCTGAGTAGTTGATTTAGACCCACTTCCTGCAATTATTCATCAATTAGTTATATTATATCTTGTTATATATTGTGATAAAACTAATAAAATTTAGGAGGATAGCGAAAGTAACTAAATTGGTTATAAACTGTAAAAATAAATAAAGGGGACATATTATAATAAAAGGAGTATATATTCAATGTAAGAGGTACATGTGTTTTTTGAGTTTTAGGATTATAAAATATTTACAAAGATGCCACTAGTGTATCTTTTTAGACCAAATAAGTACTCACAATTTAAAAGTTTCAGTTATTTACAAAATGACACAAAATATGCACTAAAAAGCTATATATATATATATATATATATATATATATATATGTATATATATATATATATATATATATATATATATATATATATATATATCCCATTTTCAATTTCACTTTTAAATGGTTTTTACATGATCCTTTTTGTATAAATATAAAAGATGTAGCACTAACCAGTTGAAGGTATGGTTGAAATAGTGGGGGATGTTGGTGAATAAGGAGTAAATGAACCTTCAGGTGTTGAAGCATCAGCATCAGGAGAGTTAATTGGGGAACCAACAGGGGATTCTGCAGGACTTCCTGATGGCTGGTTTACAGCTGCAATACATATACAAATTTAATACAGTCAATTTGAAGTTTTAATATGATACTAGGATTGCAAAAATGTTGGGGAAGTTTTAAATATTAGGTCATGACAATTTGTCACACAATTTTACTATGGCTCACTTGTATGGATACAAGACACTTATGGGTTTGGGCCCACAAACCCATGGATCAAGAGCGTTGACTTGCACATACACTTGGTGAGGTTCATTATTTCTCAAAACCATATGATAGTAGGAGGACTAGCCCACCCAATATATATGCAAGTCCACCACTCACTATTTTATCGATGTGGTATCTTGTCTCACATATTAAGTATTTACAATACTCCCCCTCACATGTGAGCCACATCATACCAGAAACCACCTTCGGCTCTGATATCATTTTAGGTTGTGATAATTCGTTACATAATTTCACTGTTTCCCACTCGTGCGGACACGAGACACCCGTGGGCTCAGGCCTACAAACCCACGAGTCAAGAGCATTGACTTACACATACACTTGGTGAGGTTCATTATTTTCCAAAACCATATGGTAATAAAAGGATTAGCCCATCCATTATATATGCAAGTCTAGTATTCATTATTTTCAATATTTGTAGTAGGCCTAAAATTTCGAAAAACTAAATGAATGATCTTAAAATCTTTGGTTTACTTTTACTCCGCCCTTCTAACGAAATTAAATGGGTTTATGGCTTACCATTGCACCGGCTAGCAGGTGGTGTTTGAACCTTACATGCAGCAGGGAGGGCTAAAGCTTGGGTCTGATTAATAGTGACTCCAAAGTTAGAACCACCACCATTCAGCACTTGGCAAAGGCATTCAGGCTGTGACCCAACCACACTAGACAGCTGTGAGCAGCACGACGCAGACGGTGCAGAAGAGCTTCCTGATATATAGTTCAGGCACGGCGCTAAGCCTACCAGTGCAGAAGTGCACCCTGACTGAGCCAATGCTCCTCCTGATAGCATTGTCATGACTAGCACAATTCCAATAATTGAGGCCATGTTTTTGCTGTTTTGTGTTATAATGACAGAAACAGAATGTCTTGTATTTCTTTTTGGTGGTATCTTTTTGTCTAAGACTTGGAATTTAATGCTGGGAAAAAGTAATGGGTTTAGATTATATAGTGAGGTTTCTTAATAAAAGAGAAGTCAAAAAGTAATGTTATGGATTACCTAATTGTTCTAATTTTGGCATGTTAGTGAACTAACTATTTTCCAGGTGTAAGTTTAGCTATCAACCTGCATCATTATCGAGATACTCGATGTATTCAACTCATAAAAATTATTACTAATTGTTAGAGTATATAATGTATTTTGAGGTCAAAACCATCAGCTTAAGGTTTTGGGTATATTGGTTTATTATTGTTAGAGTATAAGATGTCAGAAGTCAACGTGATAAGAGGTCACAGGTTCAAATCTCTAACTGCCCCTCATTTAAAGTGAAAATTGAGCCCTAAGTATGAGGAGGGCATATGTTGCATTCACAAATCTTGTCCAAAAGGTTCTCGTGAGAGGAGACATATTAGAATATATAATATATTCTAGTGTGAAAACATATTCACATTATATCATATCCGTCGAGCGACAAAATTTTTAAATCTATGAAACTGATACTAACATCATAAGAGTGTAAATAAATTGTGTTTTAGACTATAAAACTGATACTAACATCATAAAAGAGTAAATAAACTGTGTATTAATTTGATTCTAATGTTATCTTATAGTAGTTCCAAATAATATTTGACTGTATGATAACCAAATCATCTCATGATTACATTGTTGTGTACGTTATCATAATTTTTTAATTTTTTACTCTCGGTCATATTAGACTCTTTGATCATCATAATCAGTTGAGTAGTAAAATTGATCAATTTTGATATCAAAAGATTATGAAAATTTTATTTTGGATTAGGACATTTTTGCCTCATGTCCAAATCTAATCTATTGACAGTTGTTTGACTTACAACAATAATAACAATGTTAGAATCTTAATCCAAAAGATTAGGATCAGTTACATAATTAATATATCAGTTCTAATATAATTTTTACAATTGGCATACTAAAAATGTATATCAAACCTGTAGGATATGTTACAATGTTAGAAAGAAGCAAAACTCCATGGAAGGAGGCAGAAGATACCGGAGCAAGAATAATAGAATACTAAGTGTTTGTTATTATTACTCAATGATGAATGATACAACCAGCAATACATATATACAGTGAATGCCTAACAATTTCTAAGAGGAGAGAGAAGTTGTTACAACAGTTTGTTATACTAACTAAGTATTTAACTATAGTAAAGAATAAACTTGCTAGGCTGACCTATGAGAGTCTTGAGTGTCAACACCCCCGCAAACTTGTGGTGACTGAAGTCATACCAAGTTTGGACAGTAAAATCTAAAACTGGTGAGATGGAAGTATTTTGGTGAGGACATCGACAAGTTGATGATGGGTGGGTAAATAGGTAAGTTCAATGAGGCCATCCATGACCTTTTCACGAGTGAAGTGACAATCGATGGCTATGTGTTTAGTACGGTCATGGAGGATAGGATTGGTAGCAATGTGTATGGCAGATTGGTCGTCACAAAAGTGGGTGACAGGTTGAAGATTAGGGAAGCCAAGTTCCTCCAATATTCTGACGAGTTAAGTGATTTCGGAGGCAGCAGCAGACATAGCATGATATTCTGCTTCAGAAGAAGATTTGGAGATAGTGGGTTATTTTTTGGACTTCCAGCTAACCGGAGATTGACCAAGCATCATGACATAACCAGTAACAGAGCGTGGGGTGTCTAAACAAGCGCCCCAATCGGAGTCTGAATAAGCATGAAGATGGATATCAGTAGAGCCTTTGAGGAGTATACCTTGACCAGATGTAGAAGCAAGGTAGTTTAAGGCATGAGTAAGATTGGTTTGAGTTTTTTTGTAGTTTAAGGTTGAGTGGCAGGGAGGTAACAGTAGCTTTGAAGATAGTAATACCTGAGTCACGAAGCAATTCAGATGTAAACTTCTGTTGAGATAAAATGATACCGCCTTTGGCATAAGTCACCTTAATACCAAGAAAATAATTGAGACGCCCCAAATCTTTGATACTAAACACAAAATGCAAATGAGACTTCAAACCATTAATACCATGAATATCATTTCTGGTAAGAATAATGTCGTCAACATACACGACAGCAAGAATAAACGATTGAGAAGATCTTTTGATAAAAAGTGAATAATCATTCTTGGACAGCATAAAACCTTGATGAAGAAGTTCTTGTGTAAGCTTGGCAAACTGTTATGAATGGTATCATGAATGGTGTGACTTGAGTGCACAATTGATGTGTACATTCATATGTAACTCTTGGGTTTGAAATCCAATGAGTATGGTAATGTGGGTGATTAATTTGTTAACTTAATGATTATAGTGTTTAAGTGTGATTTATTGTGATGAAGTATTCATAGGAATTATTGGTGTTAATGATGATTAATAAAGAAGTGCAAAGGGTCTTGGAAGATACTTTGCTCGAGTAGAATCTGACAGAGGAAGTCTAATGGTCGCTCGACCAAGTGAGCTCTTTGGGTTGGTTGAGCGGTCAGACAGAATGCATCCAGAAGTTCTCTGTAGTTCGCTCGACCGAGCGAGCTCTCTGTTTTGGTCGAGCTGTTCCTCTGACTCACCAGAGGACATTCCTAAGACAGCCTTCAGGACACGATATGGGCATTATGAGTTTACGGTCATGCCCTTTGATTTGACCAATGCACCAGCGGCGTTCATGGCTCTCATGAATAACATCTTTAGCTCGTATCTTGACCAGTTCGTTGTAGTTTTCATCGACGACATCTTAGTTTATTCCAAAGATGAGGATCAACATGCCGAACATTTGATAGTCGTATTACAGACTTTGAGAGAGCATAAGTTGTACGCCAAATTCACAAAGTGCGAAATTTGGCTACGCAAGGTTTCCTTTCTTGGGCACATAGTGTCTAGTGAAGGTATATCGGTAGATCCGGCGAAGGTGGAGGCGATTTCGACTTGAGCCATTCCGAGGAACGCGTCTGAAGTTCGTACATCCTCCCACCTTCCCCTAAGATAAATATTTATTTTAAAAAATTAAGAGCTCCCTTCATTTTTCATTACTTTGCAACTATTTTTTCACTTCTACAACAATCAAATTTCACTAATTTCTCATTTATCAACTTTGTTTTCTTACTTTGACTTTTTTTTACCCTTATATATTTACCCCTAATACAAGCATGCCCTTATAAGTAAAGAATAAATGAAAACATATTGGAACGAAAAAAAAAATGTGAAGTTTTTATTTTAATCAGCACACACTAATAACAAAACTGCTCAAAAATAATAGTAAAAGGAGGCCAATCTGGCCTCAAGCACAGATTCTACAATCATAATAAAATGGATAAATAGACAAGAATCATTCAGTACATATATATTCCTATAACAATTAGCTATAAAATGAAGTACTACAAAATGGCTTAAAATATAGCCAGAACGGAAGTATAGGACACGATTGAGAATACAAAAGCCAGCAGTTTAACAGAAGATTTGATGCTGCTTCCATTTGATTCATCAGTTGATGGGACTGTCTTTGATCCTGAAGCTGCAACATTAAGTAAAAATTTGTTGGGATGGTTTGTCTACATCGATGAATTAAAGATGATGTACACATTTTATAAGTCATTAGTGTCATTCTTCCTATTGTCATATTGTTAATTAGAGTACATAACATATCTCGGGCCTCAACCATAAGCTTAAGTTTTTGGCTAAGTTGGTTTCTTGATCTGGTATCAGAAGCTAGCATGACTTTTGATTCAAATATCAACTACCCTTCATTTAAAGTAGAATTGTTGCATTCATAGTTCAAGCCGAAAGGGCTCTCGTGTGAGGGGCGTGCTAAAGTATATAACATATCCTGGGATTGGGCCTCAACAATAAACCTTAAGTTTTTGGTTGAGTAGGTTCCTTATCACATGGTTTTGAAACGGTATCTTCTAGGCTTATAAGCTAATATTTACAATAAGTTTAATTCAATTTAACATATCTATATGTCAATGTATGTACCTGAGGGTGAATCAGCTGTTGGGCCTTGAGGTTGTTCATCTGGCTGTCCTGTAGGAGTACCTGCTGGTGCACCAGCTCCTGCTCCTGCCTCTGTAACACATACAGAGTTAAGTTTGATTATATTGAACAATTAGACCTCGATATATAAACAATGTCAAAGCCTTAATTAGTCCTGAAAGATCATAAAAAACTCACCACTGCATCGGCTAGCAGACGGAGTTTGCACATTGCAAGCTTTAGGGAGCTCGAGAGCACGAGTTTGATTGATCGAGACACCCAAGGACGAGGCAGCACCACTATTGAGGACTGCACAAAGACACTGAGGCTGCGAATTGACGACGTTTGCAAGAGACGAACAGCATGAAGATGCTGGGGAGGAAGAGTTGCCTGATATGTAGTTAAGGCAAGAAGACATGCTTATTAACACACTTGTACAACTATTAATGCTTGATTGTGCATTTGCACCATTATATGTTAAAAGTGTCATTCCTAGGACTAGGAAAACTAACCATAAATGAGACATTTTGGAAGCCATTAAAAAGTGATCAAGAGGAAGGAATTAAAAGGGGATTTAGTATGTGTTTTATGGATGATTAATTACTTGTTGTGGTGAGTATTTGTTGGGAAAAATGAGGATGGTTTTATAGGAAAAGAGGTTGAAATGGACAAGATAATGTTGTTAAGTTTGGGTGGCCAAACCAATATTAAAGTTCAAATGGGTAGTTGAATTCTAGGTCTTTTTAAATGATTAGTAATTTAACTTGGTTTAGCATTTTTGTATTATTATGTACTTAATTCTTTAATGTTTTCTTTGATTTCCTACCTATATACCATGTATTCTAGTTGGACACTCTTATTATTTGGTTTGACAAATTAAATTTCACAAAAAACCATTATTAATTTCATATCTAATTGATTCTTGAGGAACTAGCTAGCTCCATACCAATCTCATTTGTTCCAATCCTCTAATCAATAATAATTTTCCATTATTTCATTGTCATTAATTCAGTTACTTTCATTTAAACTCCTATCTAGTTAACCTTAAGTGGCATATAGAAGTTGATGTCAATTAATTTTTAATAATACACATTATATGCAGTTTTACATAAATAAAAAATATGTATTAACAAAGAGGTTAATTGTTTTGCATCCACTAATTTGCATTGCTAATTTGCTATTATATCTCCTTTGATTTGAAAACGTTGTATGTAGACGAAGCACATTAAAGTAAAGGTATAATTCACTCAAACATGTGTAGTAGTATGGCAAGTTTTGACTTAGCACTTAAATCTTACCTACTTGTAAGATCAAATCCAAATTTTGCTCATAGACCAAATTTTATATAATTGGTTTGCAACTTAAATTCCAATAAGAGTTCATCTCCTTAAATCAAATCCTATTGTAAGAGTATTACAAGACCTTTTAGAATAAATATAGAAGACTAATTATAATTTAATTTGTCTTTTTTTTATTATTTAATTCGTCTCAATGAATTTGGCTCGAACACTTTATTTTTTTGCCTTTTTATATTTCATATTCTATCTCTAAATATTTTACTATTTTAATCCACTATACTTAATTTCTTAATTACTGAATCAAAAACAAATATTACTAAATAGCTGATATAGAAGTACTAAATACGCATTTCCAAGCCCCTTATTAGCTTATAAGAAAAATGATTTGAACATTCTAGTCACTTCCATTTAGTTATATACAAAAGTCATAGTAGTTGGTCTCCAAAACCCCCACTACATAAATACTCTACTTTTCCCCTAAATTACACTCAAAATGCACTCTAACCTTATAAATCACTCTCAATATTCAAGTAAATTCCAACTTAACAAAAACAACTAAATGGAGAAAATTAAGAAAAACCCGCAATGTTTTTCACAATTAGTATCATTAACCATCTTAACCATTTATCTCTTAGTAATAAATAAGGCTCAAGTAAATGGTCAAGTAATAAGTTCACCATGCACATCTTCAATGGTAACCACCTTCACACCCTGCATGAACTACATTACCGGCAGCACAGCAAACGGGCGGTCGTCGCCGTCTATGGATTGCTGTGATGCCTTGAAATCAGTAATGAGTAGCAGCATGGACTGTGCTTGTGTCATGTTAACTGGTGGTGTTCCTTTGCCTCAAATTGTTAATGCAACTCTTGCACTTGGACTTCCTAGGATTTGTAGTAAAGTTGGTATTCCACTTCAGTGCGAAGGTGACTAATTTTTATTTAAACTATTAGAATATATAAGATATCCTGCGGCGAAAATCATAAGATTAAGCTTTTGGTTGAGATGGTTCCTTGATATGGTATCAAAAGTCAACGTGATAAGAGGTCACGAGTTCGAATCACAATCATCCCTCATTCAAAGTGGAATATTCAGCGTCTGTGCGCATCCACACTTCTAGGCTCTAGCCCAACGGGCTCTCGTGTGAGGGGGCGTGCTAGAGTATATAACATATTCTGAGACCTCAATCATAAGCTTAAGCATTTGGTTGAGATGGTTCCTTGACAAGTACATGCATGATTATTATGTTTTATGATCTCATAAATAACGTCTTTGTTGTTACATGGGTCTGATTTTAAATCTTATCAGGTATTTCCCACCGGTGGGAGTAAATTTTGAGAAAAAAAACCTCTCACATGTAGAGTATTTCCCCACGATTGGGAATGCTCTAATAAAAATTGTATTTGATGAGTTTTATCAGCATAACCAATGAGCTAAAGTTTTTTATGTTCTTTTGCAGGTTCTGCAGTTCCTCTTCCGGCTCCAGGTACCATATTACCATATTAGTGGTAGTCTGGTAGCAGTGTCGAAGTCACAAATTTATATAGAGGTTAAATAGTGGTTAAAAATCTAATTTTTTAAATACGAAAGTTTTGTTAGATAAAATTGCTTGTATAAAGAATCATAAGTTCAACAAAGTTTATTAGAAGAGGAAATTGAACTGAAAAAACGAGAGTACACAAGTATTGAAACAAAATAAAAAAGCAATGCATGCATCAGCCGAGAATCGAACCCGGAACTGTACCGTGGCAGGTTACTATTCTGCCACTAGACCACTGGTGCTTTTGCTACTTATTAGGATAAGTCAAACAGCAGTTTAAAATTACTTAGCAAATTTGAATTGTTATTTGTTGTAAAGTTATTAATCTGTCTTGCGTTTGTTGTTTACTTGTTTTGATTATTGGAAGGTCCCCTGCAGTTTGGAGTACCCCCCGCTCCTAGCTCGGCTTTTACTCCCCAAGGTACTTCAATAACAATTTTAAAGGTTTTTTTATTACGTTAGCTTGTTATATAAACCAACTATTAAACTTAATCAAAAGCCTGGTAATTAATTAGTTGTTTATTAGAAAAATAGACTAAAAAAATCAAAAGCTAATTAAAATTGCTATTCATATATATCGATTTTGTCATGATTATGGTCTGGTCTAAATCGGGTCAGAGAAAACTCAAATCTATACCCATTTAATTTTTTGTGGACCCAGACCAAGATGTTGATTCATAAGATCAGAAAATTTTGGACACAAACCTAGAACCGTTAAATCTAATATGTTTAGGGTCTTAATATAATTGTTCATATTTCAATATTTTTACATATTTAAAATATAATTAGGTGTAAAATAAATCTATAGGTCAAATATAGATTTAAAAATAAGTTAAAATAAAAATAAAATAAGCCAAAAATTTATTATCATGAGTTGGGTAATAGATGAATTTTAGAGAGCGTGTTTGGGTTTATGGAGTATCTAGAGATCGGGTTTGGGTTTAGGGCGGGTCTAGAGAGCAGGTTTGAAGATCGTCGACCCAAATTTATATCCGTTTATTTTACTTGGACTTGGATCCAAATTCAAACAAATTGGGTGTAAATTAAAACAATTGAACCTAGATGGTAAAATTAGGGCTAACTATATGTATGAGGCAGTTTAACAGGGTATTGGATTCATAACAATTAATTAATTCTCATAATAACATTTTAAATTTTGGTTCAAAAGTGAATCTTGTAATTGATTTAAAATTCATTTAATATATTTTTTAATTACATGACTAATCATAAGAAAAAAGTTAATTTCCAATAAATTCGGACGAAAAATGACTTCTCAAACGCAACCTTTCAACATTTAGCGAATTCTAAGATGCTTCTGTATATTTTTGCAAAATTACTTAATAGCTAATTCTTTTTACAGCATCTCAAACACTTGCCCCAGCTCCAGGTATTATACTAAGTCCTGACTATACTGATTTCATTTACTTAATTACTATGTAAAATTCAGCTTAAATTAAAGTGATATATATGAAGTATATTAGAGTGAGAATTTTTTAAGAGTAATTTAGCAAATTTAGAGTGCCAAAATGATTATGCTGATGGTTAATATTACCATTTCCGCTCATTTATCAAATATTATTGAAACTTAACAGGTCCGGTCCAAGTTGTTACAACTCCCCCACCTAGCTCGGAATTAAGTCCTCAAGGTATGTCATAATTTGTTGCATAGATGCTAAATCGTCTAATTTACTATTGCCTTTATCCCTTATAAACTACCCTCACAGTCGTTTTCGATCATATGCAAGGTAGACATTTGCTTAGGGTTCAAAATTAGAATATATGCCCTTATATCTAAAAATTCTAGTTAATAAGTAGACATTTAAAAATTTGTGATTTATGATTAATTGTTTTATCAATTAAAAAATATATGACACGATTATAATATATATGGTCCGTCTCTATTATTTTTCAGAACACCGATTAATATTCAGAATCAACCCTCTACAAAAAGCGTCAATTTTTTTCAATTTGTCTAGAACCCATTATACCAGAAACAATATTGATTACCCCACATTAGTAATAAATAAATCTTACAATACGTATTGTTCAAGTCTCAAGGCATTTTTGATTGAATAAGGTTAAATGGTCTATTTTTGTGACAATTTTTTGTGATACGTGGTGTTAGCTTCCAAATCAACGGTCTTCACACCGGAATCTGAACCGGCAGCCCTAGAACAACCACCGGTTGTACCACCGTCCACAATTGAAGCCGAAGCACCTTCGAGGATTTCGAGGATTCGACCGGTGACAATACCATCATCAGCATCAAATGCATCCAAAATATCCCTAACTACTATTAGTATTTGGGCATTTTACATGTTAGTCAAGCTGTAAATGACCAGTTAAAAATTGAACATCATGGTCATATGTTCTCTTGTTGTCTTGCACAACTTTTAAACATCAATTTCTTCTCTAGTATTACCATTTTCCAATTTGGCAACCAATATGTTTTTGTTTTCATATACAATCAATATATAAATGTTTAGCGTTGATATTAGACTCTGTGTTATTTTCATCAAATTATTAAAAAATTTTATATTTTAAATTGAAAAAATTTATTTTTAATTTTATTTAAAAAAATTAACATTAGTAATCTAATATATTAACTTCACGTAGAAAATAAATAGATTTCTCATTATTTTTGAATAATCACAACTTTATTTTGCATGGGTTTGCTTAAATCTTACCAACGTATATGAGCACTGTTTTAATAGCCTAGAAAATTAATTTGTTTGAAAAGGGGTGAAGGTTTCCAAGAAATTTGATGAATTAAGTTTAGATGTTTTTAAGGGTGAAATGATGTTGAATAAAAGATGGATTATTTACATCAGATATAATTTTAGCGGACACATGTAATATGTAGGATTATTTAAGAGCATAGTTAAAATATATGTTTATTTTCAGCAAATATACATCATGTTGAATTATTAATAACTATTTTTCGACCTAATAAAATCACTTTTCTTTTTTTATTTCATAATCCATATTTAGCAAATGTAATTCCTTAAAAGGAGGGCTTCCAAATTGAGTTGCCACTTGTAATAAGATAAAAAAATAGAAGGAATATAGATTGGTTGTCCATCTATTTAGCAAATGTAAAAAATATCCACCATAAAATTTTCCAAATTTTAAAGATTTTTCATGTCCAATAATAAACACTCGATCAACCATGATGTGCACACACAAACATATATAAATAATAACTAAGGCTTTCATACAATCACCAAATCTTTATTCCATTTACTTTTGTCAAAAGAAATAACATTCAAAACAATACCAAAATCAAGAAAAAAATGGATTCTAATAACAAGTTGGTTGCGGTGTTTTTGATGTCCATGGTGGTGGCAGCCGCCATGAACATGGTGGTCGAAGCCGGCGATCCCAATGGGAGTGGTTCTGAGGTTTACAAGAGCTGCTTTGAAGCATGCATGAAGACTTGTAACGGTGGTGAAACTCATTGTGAGATGAGTTGCGATGACAAATGTGATGCCGAGGAACTCCAATGTAAGTTAATTTTTTTTAACTTTCTTACAAGTTATAACTAATGGTCAATTCCAAATGTCACTCTATGATGGGCCGAATATTCATCTCTACATGCAAAATTAAACATTAAATATCTATTTTTTGTTTTCAATAATTTTTTAATCAAATAATTACCTTATCGGAGCCTTAGTTACAACTATATATATGGCCGATTAAAGTTAATTCGGCCCGATACTTTAACTAAAAACAAACGATTTATAATTTATTAAATTTGATTATATTTTAGTATTGGTAGAACATATATCAAAAAGAATACATTAGTTTATAAAATATATTTGTTGACTTTCACTTATCATTTTATCCAGATGAAATTCAACAGCTTAGATAAATATATATAAGGTGTTAATCTTGTAAAACAAAGTACGATGATAAGACTTACATGTAACTTGCATATCAAAATGAAATAAATAAATGGGAAATTCCACATGGTAGCATTTAGTTTTCATAAAATGTCAGTAGTATTATTTTTGTAAGATTTTTTTCACATGGTAGCGTCCAGTTTATCTACTATCTAATTGTCGTAGCATTTTCCGTTAAATTCTTGTTAATTTTTGTTTAATTCATTATTTTGTAAGATTTTTCTACATAGTAGCATCCAATTTTTGCTCTCAATTGTTTAATTTACCATTTTAACGTTTAATTCACCGATTAATTTATCAACACCCTTAAATATTGTAACAATTTTATTTTCATTCAAATTATTGGCATTATAAAGTTCAAAAGGTGCATTACAAACACTAATAAATAATTCAAAATGCGCATTTTATAAGCTCAAAAGGTGCATTTCATAAGTTCAAAAGATGCATTCCAAGCGCTAATACATATCTACTTAATTGTTACAACATTTAAGAGCGTTGATAAATTAATCGATGAATTAAACGTTAAAATGGTGAATTAGATATTTGAGAGCAAAAACTGCATGCTATCATGTGGAAAAATCTTACAAAATAATGAACTAAACGGAAATTAACAAGAATTTAACGGAAAATGCTACGGCAGTTAAATAGTGCGGATGCTAACATGTGGAAAAATCTTACAAAAGTGCTAACACTGGCTATTCATGAAAATTGGATGCTACCATGTGGAATTTTCCTAAATAAAAAATGCACATAATTTAATTAGTCAATTTTATTATATTTCATTTAGCAAGTCATTGGTTAATCTAATTTTTTTTTATTTTCCTTGTTACAGCCAAACTAAACGAGGTTGGAAAAAAATTAATACATTAAATATGAAGATGATGATAGATAATTGGATACGTAGACAAAAGATGGTATTTGGAAGAGATGCTCACGTTCGTTCCTAACAACATATATATGATTTAATTTGTACTCTATTTATTGTGTTAGTTCCCAAATTTTATGAGTTAATAATGTAATGGACTTTGTTTTATATTTATTTTAAATTTTCATAAGAAATCTGTTTTAATGATTGGTTAAATTACCTTATATTCTAACATTTATCAGTAATATAAGTGGAATAATCCATCAATGAAATAGTATGTTATTTTTCTGTATAAAACAATATAAATACAACCACAATATGATTATACAATAAAAAATATTGTATTATGTAGACAATTATGGGTTGTTTAATAATGATTGAATATTTTTCTTAGGAATTTAATATTTACGGTCTACGTGAAAATCAATTCCCCCTTTACATTTTGCTTTTCATTAATTCTTAAATAAAACGGTCTCACGGTGAGACCATCTTTATTGGGCTGGCTTAATATACATTTTTTGTCTTAAAATGATTACTTATAACGTTAAAGTGATCACTTATAATTTTAATATAATTACGTTTTATAGTCTTAGAGTGATTATTTATAACCTTAAAACGATTACTTATGATCTTAGTAATCAATTGAAAAAATGGGCTATTGTTGAGTGAAGACCCAATTCACATGACCTTTGTGATGAGTTTGATCACTTGATTGCTCATGCTTTATCTTGCACCGTTGAGAGTGAAGATGTAAGGGGCATGAGTTATGGAGGATTGAGATTTGGATCTCTCGATGAAGTGATCAAGGTGGATGGTTTGGAGTGGCTTGATGTTAGCAAGGGAGTTCTAAAAGGGGGTGGCTCGACCTGTTAAGCCAAGAAGCTGCTGCTTTCAGTGCTCTCTGTCTTGGCGCTCGACCACTCGAGCATAGGCGCTCGACCCGAGTGGTTTTCAGCCAACGCGAACAAAATGCTTCTGTTTTTAACTCGGTTTTTTTTGTGGGCCTTTTAAGGCTTTGTCCTAGTGTTCTCTAATGTGTCTTAGGACTATATAAGGGGTCTTGGGAAATCTTTAGGGTTCATGTGAGAGCCTAATAGTGAGAGTTAACTAGGGTTTTAGTCAAGAGAGTTTTCTCCACTTGTATTAGGGTATTTGAAGGAGGTTGACATCAAGGTTCAATCTTTTGCTTTGAGAGTGTGTTCTTGAAACTTGTAAGGTGAGTCATTGATGTATTCTTACTTATATTAATGATAAGATACTTATTTTGAGGGGAGGTATCATTAGATTTCTCATATATTGTGTGTTTTGCTTCTTCCATTGTTGTGCTCTGTTTTTGTGTTTGTTCTTTGCATTAGTTTATTGATTGTTTCTTGACCATTGCCATAGCCTATTCACAACAGCTATTATATGAATCCGTCTCATGGTGAAACGATTTCATACAAGACGAGCTGTTTGCTTTTAAGGGACTATCTTTTCCAGAAACCAAAGAATATTATATTATATGTTTATTTAGAGAGAACATTACCTTATAAGTTATAGGAGTAATTATAAGCTATTGAAAAATTTGATAAATAAAACGTTTAAATGTGTTCGAGAAATCAAATAGTTTTTTTAAAAAAAAAATAAATTTAAAACAGTTTTATTAAACTTAAGAGAAATTGCCCTGCGGTATAAAAAACAAGGGAAATCAAAATTCTGATCTAATGAAAAATCCTAGCAGACCAAATTAAAATTGAAATCTCCTACGAATATTAAGACATGTCAAAATTTAATTCGACTCGAAATTGACTGGAACACGATTGGAAATTATTTCGTTCGTAACTCAAAAATTTTGGCCCTTAAATCGAAAATGACCAGAAAATATCGGAAAAATTAGGTCTAACCCGACCATAATGAACCCAATCGTTAACCTATTTTTAATTCCACGTAATCATTTCAGTTGGAACCTATGTACTATATGCTTTTACTCGATTTTTATATTTTAATTAAATATTTCTTAATTGTAGGCTTGTATCCTTTAACAGGTATAATGGTTTTTTTATAAGAAAATATTTTCGTAAGAATTTAAATTATTATAAATAAAATATATTTTTGAAAAAAATTAGTGAAAATATATAATTATTTAAATCTAATTTAATTCAAAAATAATCTGACCTGCAACTTGTTCGACCAACCATTTAAGAGGCTTGTATACACTATACAACAGTGTCTGTCTAAATTTGAATTAACTATCTCTTGACCTCTCGGGCTCTTGGGCCTTCTAGCCCATAAACCGTAGGTAAGCCATCAATAGTTGAGCATTATCTTAGGAAGACAACATTTTCTTTTGTTAACCTCATTCATTATTATTCCTATTGTTTTTGGCTTAGTCGATTTAAGAAACTCTTTAACTGTTTATTAGAGTTGGTAACTAATTTGACTAATTAAATATATTGGCTAATTAATCGAAAAGATAAAAGTTATTGTTTAACCGTAGTAATATGACTATTGTAATAATGATTGAAGTTGTGTTTTGAAGGTACTTTTATGGGCAATTTATTTTCGCATGGACAACGTAATTTCTGTAGTCGTACAATTTTATAATTATATTTAGTGCAAGTTCATTTATCCGAAAATGATGATTTATTTTACATAAAGCATTGAAATACAAAAGGCTAAATATTCCAATCATTGAACATTCCACATTAAAAGGATGAGAATGAATATATTCCCCAAGAATAAAAAGGTAATTCTCCTATATCTTTAAGAAGACTTTGGTTTTCAATTTTCCTTTCTTTTAACTTCTTTTGTTTAGCTTTAGTAATACATTTTAATAACATACTTTACTTTACTATAGGAATATATTCCATATAAATTTTTGTTGTTTGTTTTTTTGCATTACTTAAGATTGTTTTTAAAAGTATATATATAATAGTTTCATAAGTTGTTTTTCATACGTTAGTGTATAATTGCTTCTTACCTGTTTCTTCTTCTCTATTTATTTACCCATCGTATTTATTATATTGTTTCATACCTAGTTTTACCAATGTTGTTTTTCTGCAAGTAGTTGTAATTTGAGGTTATTTGTTATCTTCCCTCATCCAGGCCTTATTTTCGAGCGGGATATTAAATTGATTATAATGATGATAATTAGATGATATTTATTTTTAATTAATGTTGTGAAAATAAAGACAATTTATTATATTGGTCGAGGGGAGAGGAACAATTTATTATATTGGTCGAGGGGAGAGGAGGGCTATATGGGCAGATCCAGGTGGTATCCGAGTGGTTCGATAACAACATTTAAATTTTATAAAAAAGTAATAACAAATAAAGCAGGGTCGGCCCTACAGGGGCAAGAGGGGTCTGCGCTCCGGACCTATCAATAAAATTGAAAAAGACATTTTAATATTTAATTGTTAAGAATCTTTAATAAAATACTTAATAATTAGAGGCTTATAATTAATATTTCACGTCCGACCTTTTAAATTTCAGAGTCGACTCTAATCAGCAAAAGTACGAATCCTCCTACGTATTCATCACAATTGAGCATTTTAGTTTCTCTTTTCGGCTAATGAAGTAAGAAGAAAGGTGGTGGCAGGCACAAATCATGATTCATAAAGGTTAAAACCAATGGCCATTTTGTTTGACTTAAACTTTATAATAATACTTCAATAATAGGAGTAGACTATTAATAATGGGCCATTTAAAAAGGCATATGTTGAATTTTGATACTCCACTAGATACTTCGTATATAATTTAAACATCTACATAGTTGAGATGTCTATGTCTTTAAGTTCTTTTCATTCGGTTTAAATAATTTTTAGCTACAAATATTAATTAGTTCAGTTTACTTGTGAAAATGATATAAAAATTGGGTGAAAAACAGAGCATAAATAAGAGACACAACAAATAACAATAACAATGTGTTTATGAGGTATTAATGGATACCTCCCCTTCAAATAAAGTATCTTATCATTAATATAATCACAATTACACTAATTACTCAACTTACAATAGTTAAGAGCTCACTCATAACCCATAAAGGTTTCACCTTTAATGGTGAAACTCCGCAAATGCCACTAATACAAAGAGAACACTCTAATGACCAATGCCCTAGCTTCCCTAATGTATTTGCCTCTCCTCACTCTTCTAATGATGTTCTTAGACCCCTTTATATAGTCCCATAACATATTAGAAGCCCTAGGACTAATCCCTTGAAGCTCAAGGAAATCCCGCAACATAATAGGACACGCGTTATTTGGCCCTCTGGAAAGCCGCTCAACCGAACATGCTCCACTCGACCACCCGAGTGAACCTCCATACCTTTCTGATCATCTCCAGCAACTTGGCTCGGCTGGTCGAGCGCCCCTTCAATGATCTCTGGCTGCTGCTACCTTGCTCAAATGACCATCATCACCTTGAGCCTTGTCTTGACCAATGCATCTCTCATGCACCGTACTCATATTCTTCGTTGCATCATCATTACGGCACCCCAAAGATCCTTCACATGAGGGTGATTTGGTGTTTGTTCTAACAACTTGAAATAAGTTTAGTTGAGAATTAAATTTTGTATTAGTTGGAGAATAAGTATCACTTTTGAGGAAAGCTTTTGTGTTGATTTCTCATCTAACTCTCTCTTTTATAAGTCTACCTTGTAATTAAAAAAAATTAAATTTGAGAGTTAAATTCAATTTTGATTTGCAAAAACATAGGGTAAAAATAAAAATAATATGAATTAAAAAATTACTTAAGCTATATTTGGTTTAACAATGTATACTTGTAATGAAAATTAATTGAACTAAACCTAACCTTAGTAACAATCGATAGATTATTGCTTATATAAGCTTTTCATATGGGGTTGAGTTGATAATCGAAAGATGGGTAATCAACTTATCAATTAAGTTTGGTTTAGATTCTTTTTTTAAAAAAAAAAAATCTTCCAAGTTCCAAATTTATAATTTACCTCAAATTAGAAATTTCGAAACTATACGTGTACATCATTAGCATATTAGTTTATTTTATAAATTTATCGTACCTGAATCGTAATAGATCATGTTTATATAAGTTAATTTCTACACACAATTATTCACATCTACATAATTACATAAAAAAAAATAAAAAATAAATAATAAAAAAATGGAACTATGCTACTTCTTACATTTGTTTTAAGTCAAGCTATTTGGACATGATGACAATACCAAACATATAGCGATTTGCTAACTTGTTATAATTAAAATAATTTTATATTTAGAGTAGTTAACTATTAGTATCAGAAAGGAAAATTTAATAAAAGCGATTAAATTGATAAAGCCATTAAAATTACTTCTTTCGTCCGATTCAATTTGTATTATTTGTCATTTTCGTCTGTTCTATTTAATTTAAATTATTCTATTTTTGAATATTAATTCATTCGCATAATTTATTATCGCTCTTCATTTATTTTTATTATCCACTTTTTTCTTAAAAAACTCATAATTTTTTTTGATTTAATTCTAATAGGACAGAAAGAGTAATTTTTAATTTTTAAGTTATGTAAGTCACTTTAGGGCTATATAATAAGGAGATATGCATGTTTTTTGAATTTCATTTTTTTGATATCATTAAAACATGTAATTATATTCATCAAAATACCATTGAAATAACTTTTTTAGTTTTTACCATTTTATTTAAGTTAGTCTCTTGAGAGACCGTCTTTTTAAGAGACATATCTCAACCCCAACTTATTAAAGATTAATACCTACTTATCGTATTTTTAATGTCTATTTGCATTATCCTTAATGCTTACTTAACGTATCCTTAATGCCTATTTGTAATATCTTAAATGTCTAATTACATCATTCATAATGCCTACTTAAAATATTTTAAAAAAATATATAATGGTCAGGCCAATTAGAAATGGTCTCTCACAAGAATTTGTGTTTTATTTAAGTTTTATTTAATTCTCTTTCTCCTAAATTAATAATAAAATTAGTTCAATTAAATTTGATTTATAATTTTTGTGAGAACAAACATTCAATAAACTGAAAATCTTTTTTGTTCCTTACTTTTGATATAACATGTTTTTGAATAACTTTTTTTGGATTTTCCTTCTTCCCTTATCAACCAAAAAGAAGAAAATTTGAAATTTTGTGAAAAAGAATTTGAATCAAAAACAATTTCCACAGCGGAAGTCTCTATAAGGTAGGTGGAAAACATCATTTCAACTTTAATTATTTATATTTATATTTTAAATTATAATAATCCAAGTTATTGTAATATCTTCCTCCATACAATAAATAGAAAGCATGCTCAAATATGGAATCACCACGTGTACAGAAAACGCCACCGACAGTTGAATCTTATTTATTCCCATTAAAAAACAATAACGTGGCTTCATTTAACTGGATTCTCATACTTTTCAAATTATTTATTTTTTATTTTCCACTAATAACTTTAAACTTCATTTGTGGGTTTTATTAATAGCAGCAAAAAATAAGTCATTTTCCCAACTTTCCCAAGAGTTTTTCCCCTTTAAGGAGTCTTGTTCATAGAGAACCAAAATTATGACTTAATTTGTGGAAATATATTTCTATATGTATCACAAATTTCTTAATAAGTTTTGAGGGGATAATATCCAATCATATTCCTAATTATCTTATCTTTATTTTCCTATATAAAATATAAATATATAGTTCGACTATATATTATTATAAATGATACCCAATAGTTTAGGAGTAATATTTTCATATTAGTGTTATTAGTTATATTATTATGGAGCTCTATTGGTTGGAGAAAGCTTTTATGATGCCTGTTAGACGCCTCTGCCGCAGATTTACTGCTCGTCTTCGTTTTCGCAAGCGTGGTATGTTTTTTTCTACAATTTCGAGGGCTTCAACCATAAACATATGTTTTTTGTTGAGTTGATTTTTAGTTTTAATGTTTAGTAAATTATTATTAGTTTTTTTACTCTATTTTCTAGTGTGAAAAAAAACTGAATAAAAGGATTATGGAAGGCAATTTTATATGTGATTGTCCAACTTAAGCATGATTTCTTGACATAAATATTAATAGTTCTTCCATTTAAATAATTAGCCGGCCTTTTGTGAGGAGCAAGTTATAAAATAATTTAAATTTTTAATTGAGTTGATTTATTGATATTGCAAATCGATAATATATATTTTTAGTTTTATGTGGTAATAAGATTTATGTGATCTAAATGATGTTTCTCTTAATTATAAATGTAACTTGTGATTATATTCTGGATATTTAGATTGGTTTAAATTTTGTTTATGTATGAGTGTTTTTAAAGTTTAATAATTGACTGTGTTTTTATTTTTAATCGACTGTCTAGCTTTATGGTTGTGACTTGTGACTTGTGATTTGTGACATATGGTTGGAGTTGGACTTTAAGAAATATCTACAATATATGTATTAAGCTTATGTATACAGTATACAACATACTTTTGGTAGTAGTGGTGGTTAAAGTGTTTATATGTTATCACATGGAAGGAAGATAAAAGTATAGTACACATTCTTTAAATTTGAGTAATAACTTCTAAAGTTACACTACTATTTATTGATTTTAGTAGTTAACTTTCTTTCTTATAAATAGGTTACCTAAAAAGCTATTTTTGTAAGAGATTGTCTCTCACCTCGTAATAAAAAGTTCATATGTTAATAATTGTATCAATTAGACTATTCAGCCTATATATAGAAAGTGTCTCACACAAGAATTTTGTGTTTCTCCTAATTTGTTGTTCCTTCATAATTGGACATTTAATCTTCTGATTGGTTAAAAGACTTTTAATTAGATGTTCATTTCCAATTAGATTTGTTAATTGTAACCCTTTTGATAGGTAAAATTCTAAAGACATTCACATGTAAATTATACACTAAGAGTATATTATTAGCTCTGTTTCAAAATACTTGCGATTGATAATGACTTATTATGTGGAAAAATCCTACTGTGAATTGTAATTTTTAAATATATAATCGAACATATGAACTCCTACTCTTGTTTAAAGATTCTTACGTGACTTACTTGTGGCATGCGTAGTGTTAAGTCAAAATATTTTGTCAATTTGATGATAAAAATAAATATTTAGTACTGGTCGTTTTGTAGCAGGCTTAGCTTATGACTGAAAGAAATTCTAGATCATGTAAGCATGTTTTCGAATATTTTAATTAGTTTAAATCTTTTTTATTGATATAATTAGATAATTAGAAATTGATAGTAATTGCTTAATAAATAGCAGCTAGGAGATTAGAAAGCTGAAAACGACTTATAAACCAAACCTTGTTTGACTTTGCATTGAGTTAACCATAATATTCTTGTGGTTAATATTAGTTTGATTTCATTTATTTAGTTGAAAGTGAAGTGATTTTTTTGTTTTGATTTTGAATTAAAAGTAACATTCCGTATATCTAAATTCTAAAATTTACTAGTTGTCATGGCTTTAAAATAACGTTAAAGTGATAGTTAAATGTCAAATTGATAACTATAAATGAGCAAATGAAAATAACCTCGTGTATATTTCTAGTAAGTGCAAGTTGGTATTTGTATGTGTAAATACACAACATGTCTTGTGCGTCAACCGTTACTCGTAATAACATGTATTATATGTCTTTTCACAATATGAAATTGCTATATATGTCTAGTATAGTCAGATGAATGTAATCTTATATTTACATTAACAATGATGTTGTTTTAGCTTTTGATTGCTAACTTATTTATATGTTCACATTAAGAAGTGCACATAATATATCTGTCATAATCCGAAACATTTTTTTAGTTGAATTTGACTAAACATTAACTAATGAATTTCACTGATAAACAAGCAGGGATATTAATACTTAGCCAAGAAGTACAAGCTTGTGAGTATGAAGATGTTCAAATCATGTGGGAGATGTTAAAGAAAACAGAGTCAATTCCTGGAAGCACTCCTTCCCCTAAATGGCTCAAGAAGAAACCGATTCGAAAAGCCTTGGCTTGGACTCGATGGGGAACATGCTTCAGCCACAAGTTCTAGTCGAACCACTTTGGACTTTGGTATAAACATAAGGCTTGTCTAGCCATCTGAATTGCATGTAAATGAGGACTTTTCTGGGCTGTGTATCATAAATTTGGCTCCTAAAGATGCTATTCATAAAGGAATGATCTGGTTCTTAGAGAATGAACAAATTGACCTGTTTTTAAAGGTATAACTTGGTTAAATTGATGCTTAAAAAAACAATGTTTTGACCTACCAAGATGCCTTATAGGAATGGATCCTTTGTCCAATTCCAAAGATAAGTAATGACTTTCTAGCAATCCTTCTTGTTACATAGGGTGTGCTATGTGCCTTGAGTAATAAAAGTGCCACAAAAAATGTTTATTATGCATGGTTGCTTTTGTAAGATCACAATTGTGACTCAGTTGTGTACCTTTGAATTTTTATGGTATGTCGTTAATTTTTCAGGAGCGGTGATAAAATAACGTATAATAAAAGATTATTCGAATAAATATCGTAATTTGTTCATTGGACTCGTTTGGGTTAACAAATTTATGTTTCAAATGAATTTTATTGTGAATATTGTACTCACAATGGTAGAAAAAAAGATAGCACTAAACCAGCCAAAACAACAACACACGATGAAATTTGAAGAACAGGCCAGAACACAGAAATGTTACGATAGTAGCATATTTCCTGCTTTGTCTCTATAATTGAAGTAAAATCTTAGCTTTGTCAAGGAATCAACGCAACAAAAATTAAGTTTATGATTGAGATCCATGATATGTTAAATATTCTAACACGTCCCCTCATACGAGAGCCCTTTGGGCGAAAGATGTGGATGCAACACATGTCCTTCTTATACTCGACACTTAATATTTCAATTTAAATGAGGGGTGGTTGCAAACCCATGAGCACTTGTCATGGTGACTCTAATACAATGTTAAGCTTATAGTTGAGACCTGATATGTTATATACTCTAAAAAACATTGCTTTGTCTCTATTATCCACAATAAAATGTTAAGTTACAAGTTAAATACCCTATCTACATAAACTGTTTAAAGTTCAAATAATCTGAAATTTACTCAAAGTATGAATGCCAAACAGTCTCTTAAAAATAATAAGCCCAATCACCTATGAAAAAATATGTTCATGGCCCTTAAAGTTTACGTTCAATTTCAATTTTAGTAAAAACTAAATATTATATACACCGCATATAACAATTATTTTTCTCGTCAAAGTCATCTTTTATGAGCTAGTGAAAAGCATTAAAAGCATTTTACTCAAAGTATGAATGCCAACGGTTTATCGCTACGTGAATTTGTGTGATACTGATAAGTAATAACCACCTGTATAAGTGACATTGTATAATATTGATCTTTCTTACTTAATTACTTTACTTTCTCGCTTTATATTTTCTTTAAATCTTAATACTTTAAAATTAAAACAAAAAATAATTAGGTCATTCTATTTTAAGAGGAAAAATTGAAATCAAGTAGTATCACTGTATCGCACTTAAGGATGGTCATGGGGCGGGTCTGGAGCGGGTCTAGCCAGACCCGGACCCTTTTATTTTTTTTGGATTCGGACCCTAAGGGTCCTAAATTTTCAAACCCAGACCCGGACCCTACGGATCTGACGGGTCTAGGGTCCTTAATGGGTCTTATACAAAGCCTCTTTGATTTGTCAAAATCGAACCTTTTTCGAGTCTTTTTGTATTTTTGTAAGCAACTTATTATCGTATTACAAACGGTTGTTCAAGTCCATGAAATTCAAATACAAAATAATTACTAAAACGTAAAAACACTTGTCTAAATATATAATTAAAAATCAAATATAAAAGAGTAAATGAGAAACATAGTTTATATTCCATAACATTAAAAATTACAATCAATTTTGATCAATCTTCTTCAACTTCATCAAGATCCTAAAGGAAATATCAAACAATTATAAATTAGTTTTTCAATAAAGAAAAAGTAAATCAAAATAAATCCATTAAAGTTAAAGCGTACTAGTTGAATCGCATCTATTTGTTGTTCTTCATCAACATCTGAATCATCAATTACTGTGGAGCAAGCATAAGCATCTTCCGAAGAACCTTAGAAAAAGATTTTAAAAAAAACAAATTAAGATCACCAACCAATAACAAAACTAATACTAAATCAGTAAACATTAGACTTTTACCTTTTATGTCTTCCATTAGCCAATTTTGTAAACACATTAATGCTTCCACAGTTTGTGAATGAAGTCTTGAACGATGAGGGCTAATAACTCTTCCTCCGGTACTAAAAGCACTTTCTGAAGCAACGGAAGAAACAGGAATGGCAATAATATCTTTCGCAATCTTTTGCAAAGTCGGATACTTCGTATTTACTTTCCACCAATAAAGGACATCCAAATCCTCATCATCCGGTAAATGGTTCTTCCTCTACATAAAAATCCAATTCACACCTATTCACCTTTCTAACCTTCGTTCTCTTAGATTGAGCAAATTCATCTTGTGCACCGTCTATAGAAATTGGTGCAGGTCGTTTCCTACTTTGTCCAACATCTTTCACATTTTTCACAATATCACTTTTCCTTTGATACTCCACAACCAAATTATCAAGACACCTACGAAGTCTTGCTAATTGCATATCAACCTCATTAACATCAAAAAACTTCCTAAAATAAAACTCCACACAATCCATTTTATTTCTTGGGTCTAAGATAGTAGCAATAGCCAAAAGTTCACACATATGTTCCCAATACTTGTCAAATTTTTCAAGCGTATTTTCTGTCATCAATCTAATAATTTCAACATCACTTTGTAACCACCTACCCATAGCAAGCTTAATCTCACAAACGCTTCGAAAAAAAAGATTGATAGTGATAAACTTTCTTTCAGAAAAAACATTAGTGGTACTGTAAAAAATTTCTAACTTATCACAAACAAGCTCAGCTAATTCCCAATCCTTATCACTAGGAACAACAAAATTCATCTTTTTATTCACTCGCCTTAACCTTGAAAACACGTCTTTAAACGGCAAAACACTTTTAAACATCAAGTAGGTTGAATTCCATCTTGTTTTACAATCAAGACTAGGCCTTTTAATGTTAACTAAGTCCAAAAAACGACAAGTCTCCTCAATATTTTCAATTCTTTTAGGAGTTGACATCCAAAAAGACACACAATCACGAACTTTTTCAATTGCAGAACTAATAACCCCTAATCCATCTTGAACTATTAGGTTCAATATGTGAGCACTACAACGTAAATGCAAAAGATCACCCTCAAGCATCAAAGACCTTTTCTCAAACTTATCCACTAAAATCTTCATCATTGCATCATTAGTAGTGGCATTATCAACAACAACAGCAACAGATATTTTATTTTCTAAACAATATTGAGACAAACAATCCATCATTACCTTTGCAATAACACCTCCGGTGTGAGGACAAGACACATAGAAAAACCTATATAAAATAATATAATATAGGTTTTAGTCAAAGGATAAATGATAAAATTAAAAGTAACATGATTACATGAGTAAATAAGTAAGATTTTACCTTAAGGTGCGATTTCGTAAGACTCATTGTTTATCAATAAAATGCGAAGTTATAACCATGTAACCCTTCTTCTGGTTGGTTGCAGTCCACATATCAGTAATGATTGCAATTCTACTTTCATTATGTTCGAGCAATTTATGTAGAGAAAGTTTTTCTTCTTTAAACATCTTCATGATATCTCGCTTTAATGTGGACATAGAAATCATCTTAAAATTGGAATTAAGGCTTTCAACAAACCTCCTAAACCCAATATGATCCACCATAGACAATGGATACTCGTGCATAATAACCATGGAAACTAATTACCTTCTCGAAAAATCTTGGTCGAACTCTTTAAGGTTGCTTTTACCACCAAATTTCAGAGAACTTGACCCATCACATTCCTTCTTAACTCTTAAAGTTGTTTGACCACGTGCAAGATTCAAATGTCTTCCTGAGCAAACTTTCTTCGCGTGTTTCAAGAGATGAGAAGTTCCACTACTACCACCAGTTACTAGACTAACACCACAATGCTTACAAACAGCTCTAATCACACCATTTACTTCCTCTCTTACAAAATAATTCCATGCCTCAGAGGTTGTTTTCATTCCCTTATCTTTTGTGCACCATCATTATCTGTAACATCTCAGTATAACTCGGGTCGTACGGAAAGAGAAGATGACCTTTTAAAAACGAGGCAACTATAATCCGAGTCAAATCGGGATGTTAGAAACATTTTAAATCGGTTTTGAAGTTAAGGAAAACGTGCGGATCGAGTTCTATTAGCGTTATTAACAACTACTAGATAATAAGAAATTCTTAGCAGCGGATAAGAACGAAAAGTTAAATCTACTTATTACAACTTGAGAACGAAAATCGCCTCATGAAAACCAAATGTTCTTCAAACTTAACTAGAAATTCTAATGATTTATTTCTTATCAAACTTCTATATTCTAAAGATTTATTTCTTCGAGGGTCAATCCTCACTCCCCAGACCTGCAACTTAACTTTCTGCTAGTCATTGCCCAGATAGGAAACAACATCATCGCAGGGTCGTTAAGACCAAAAGTACACGTCAGCAAACGTCACATACCAAATAAATAATAATACAAGAGAAAGTTTTAATTTATTAGCTGATAATTCACAGAACCTTACGCTTCGATCATGCTTATTAAGAATAATTATTTTCATGTAAAGGTTAGTCAGCCATACTGCTGTACTATCCAGCCATACTGCCGGTACACTCCAAACTCCATAAGTGAGACAATACATTAGGGGGAGCTAACCCCTAAGCAAGTCTCTACCATAGACACTCGCCTTACTTTGGTGCCTATGGTTAAGTATGCATACCCCCGCGGTGGCTCATAATGCCCTCATAAACCGCGAGTAATTCATTTCCACCAATTGACGTCATACTACGTCCACTTTAAAGTTAGTGAGGTCATACTACCTCTGCTTATCAAAACAATGTATAAAAAATTATTGATTCGAAAGATAACATTATTCGTACTATATATCCATACTTTACTTTTGTATACCATTATTATATGATACATCAGACTAATGCGAACCACGCTGCGTGTACATACCTTAAGCAAGATAACCAACTCACAAGCGTCTTAATCAATTCCCGGTCACGAATCGACTTCCTACAAGGTTCAATCGTATTCGGGAAATAAGCACACATACACATTTTCCTCAAATTATCCATAACGCACATATACAATCACATCCATACCTAGAATACTATACACAATCATGAATATCCATCACATACTATAACATGGTAAATACACAAAACAGGACAGCCTATACAATCTGTCCAGAAACTCAACTTAAAACTGTCAAATTGAAAATCCGACTTCACCGTTGCGTCCGGAAGGCGTCAAAACCCCCGGGTACCAATTTTCATAATTTATAACATAGTATAAGTATTTTTAACTTAATTTCAAAGCCAAAAATGTTCCAAAAACAAATTTTTTCACCATTTTCAAAACCTACGGGATTTTGTCATTCCATCATTTTTTTATCACAAAAATATAAATATCAATGCTTTATGTCCTATCAAATCTAAACAACAAAATTTACAAAAAAAATAAATTTTAATGAATTATTATTATATATATATTTTTTTTCAATATAATTCTTTTTACACAAATGTTTTCACACATACACATCACATATATACATGTATATTTTTTTTACCAACATTATAAATTTCTTCTATTAATCAAAAATAAATAAATTTCTAACACCACATACATTTTTTCTATATATATATATATATATATATATATATATATATATATATATATATATATATATATATATATATATATATATATATATATATATATATATATATATATATATTTTCAATCATCCATCAAACAAATTCTTCACACACATGTAACATATCTAAAACCCTAAAAAAAAAACCCTACATTAATTAGATAGAAAAATACATCATACTTTCACACATGAATTTTAAATCATGAACAAATCATAAACCATAAAATAACACACATAAAAATCATAGAAATTTAAATTAAAACTTAAAAATAAAAACTAGATTAAGAATTACTCACAATTGCTCAAGAACAAAACACCAAAATTGATGAACCAATGGAGGACTAGGCGTGAGGATTAGAGGGTTTTTGGGAGTGTTTTCTTACTTGCAAATGGTTTTAAATGAAAAGATGTAAGGAAATTAGGAGATTAATGAAATAAAGAAATTAAGGAAATTAAAGCAATAATTATGGAAGGCAATTACTCTCAATCTTTCAATATTCTTAGGAAGTTACAAATCCCCCATCCTTACTCCATATGGCCGGCCAAATCCATTCCAATTCCCTTTTTTTTTTTTGAAATTAAAGATAGATTAGGAAAAAGGTTTGGACTTAAAATGGTTTTAATTGCCTTAAAAGTTGAAGTCTCATGATCTAACTTACTAACAAAATAAATAATAAAAAGAAATATATTCTTCTAAAAAGAATAATAATAATAATAATAATAATAATAATAATAATAATAATAATAATAATAATAATATTACTAGCAAATCATTTAATATATCGGAAAAAAAAATATCGGGGTGTTACATTATCATTAATAAACCCTTCTTCATCTACATTCAATGTATTTTTTGACTCCGTAACAAAATCATATTGTGGTTGTGCCACTGATTTGGACGTACATTGTGATTGATTTTCATCCATTATCTATACCACTATACGTCTATACGACAATAAATCTAAATTTAAACACCTATTCAATCAATAGATTTCATATCAAAATCATAACAATAAATCTAAATTTGTTTTCAAATCAAATCAAATGAATAAAACAATACTACACCAAATTAAATTAATATAAGAGAAAAAAAGAGATGAATAAGAGGGCATACATCGATCCAGAAAGGGCGATGGCTGGCGATGACTTATCAAAACTTCCTCATTTCTCCATTCTTTAACACAATACAAGGAATTACCTATACCCACAAAGATTAAGTGTTTTAACATTAAAAAACGAGAATTGAAAACAGAAATTGATGGCTGAGGTTTGGAAGTGATAGTGTGAATCTGCACATGAAATTGTTTGTGATTTTGCTTCAAATTAATGTCTGTTTTAGCTATTTCCTTTAAGATATTGATATTTTATGCAACTTTCTTCCAATGTTTACCATCGAATTGTGAATAGAGGCACATTTTAAATTGCAGTTCTTCAACACAATAAAACCACAAAATACATTGAAATCACTACCAAATTAAAGAAATATTAAAGAACACCAAAGAAATGGAGTACCTGGAGTCTCGACTGAAGTGGAGAAGACGACTGCCAATGGCGATGGAGGTCGATGGAGGTCGATGGATGTCGGCTGTCGCAGAGGATTAGAGGTTAGAGGAAGAGGAGAAAGAAAAATTAGGGTTACAGGCTTAGGACCCGGTTCATATTCATAATATTAGAATTTAGAAATTAAAAATTAAAAATATAAAATTTAAAAGTTTAGGGTCCGGATCCGGGTTCTAAAGTAGACCAGGACCCAAACCCGGACCCGTCAGATATTTTTTGGATCCAGATTCGACCCGGATCCGATGGGTCTCAAAAATTAAGACCCAAACCCTTAAAAAAGGGGTGGGTCCGAAGCCGGTCCAACAGGGTCCTGGATCCATGACCATCTCTAATCGCACTTAGAGTAAGTACCACTCTAGGATAAGACTAAAATCTGAGTTTGATTCTCTCTACCTTTAATCTTAAAAAAAAAAATAAAAAAAACAAAACGGTGCGTTTTGGATTTTCAACAAACCACAATTAAAGCCGTGTTAACCTCTTTAGCATTCCCCTATCATCATTTAAAACATTTGCTAGGGTTTTCCAGCGGCGCTAAGATTTTCTAAGGTTTAATCTAAATCTTCAATCGCCGATTTTGCAATCGAAAATGGGGCACTCTAACATATGGAATGCTCACCCTAAGAACTACGGCCCTGGATCTCGCGCTTGGTATTCTCTCTTTCTTGATTTTTGAACATATAACATTTTTCTGATATTTTTGATATTAGCAAGTGTTTAATTTTGTCGTATTCATCTAATTGACAATTGTTTTGGATTGTTGCAGCCGTGTCTGCGGAAATCCTCACGCAATCATTCGCAAGTATGGTTTGATGTGCTGCAGGCAATGCTTTCGTAGCAATGCTAAGGAAATTGGTTTCATTAAGGTTCCTTTTCTTACTATATTGTTCAAGTGTTTTGTTTTGGCTTGATCTTTGATTGAGTTTGGCATGCTTTTTCTTTTTTCTTTTTTTTGGTATTGTTTCTTTTGATTGGAAAATAGGGATTTTAGTTGTCATTCATGTTGAATAATATTCCCCCCGAACCAATTTAGATGTCCCATTTGCTTGGGCGCGGTTATTAAAGATGGTGTGGGGTCCATAAAAAAGGTAAGTAGTGAAGGGTAGTTGGGTAAGTAAGGTATATGCGGGTATATTCGTAATTACTTGTGTGAACCGAGGATTGTCAAAAATAGAAATGGGACAACTAAAAGGACTTTGCCAAATAAGGAAATGGGACAACTAAATTGGTTCGGAGGGAGTAGTATTCAAGTGAAGTTAGAATTCCATCCTTACATGAGTTTGATTTCAACTAGTTCTGCTGAGCAAGTGACCTAGCTTAACATGACATTACAGTAAAAACAATTAGAAGTATATCAATACATATCCATCAAAATATGCGCCTGGGTTTAAATTTTTTGGCATTGAACCCCACATATTTCAAGTGTTGATGGATTAGGACTCTCCTGTTCGTAGTAACTTCATTACGTGAAAATGAAAAGGTGAGGTAATAGTTATGTGACGAATTAGGTTTAGATGTATGGGGTGTTTGGTTGGGAGTTGAATTAGAATGAAAAGTAGGAAGGAAGGAGCTATACATCTCCACAGCCTCATGTATAACACTTCCTATCAAAATGAAAGAAAACCAATTTCTTTGATTGTAATGACTTGGGAGTTTTGGTTGAATGACTTTTTTCCTTAACAATTTATTCTTCTTAAATTAGCCATCTTTTTCTTTCAATAGATGAGATGGGAGCTATTGGTACTACCTTGAAGGATTGATTTCAACATACTAAATACTTAACTTGGAGTTGAGGAAATTCTGTTTAGATTTTGTTTTGAGGGTGTAAATTTTGTGAATAATAGTTTTTTGAAACGTTCCTTTGGAATTTTGAGTTGTCTTTCTTTTTTGCTACTAATTAGTAAGCAGTACTCCACAAATTTTGAGGCAAAACTGTATTCAATATATTATTGCAAAGATGAGAAGGTATTACCTCAGAATCCTCGTCCTTTCTACAGTATGGACTAGGAATGTATCTTGTGGTTTCCTTTTTGAGTTGTTTTTAAAATGGCACGCAAATCCTTTTGCTGAATATCAAATATTTAGGCCCACCTTGTTTTTTCATGATGGTGAATGGGTTATATCAGTGTATGGGTGAGAAATGAGAATTGTGAGTTGGATACTTACTAGTTACTAGTTACAGGTTGATCAATTTCTTTCTTCTTGTGTGTAGGGATTTTCCTTACCATGAAATCGAAAAAAAAGAGGAATGGTTTATTTTTCTTTTTGTATTTACTTACATGAAAACCTATCTTAATAGTACAAGGATCTTTGGGTGTTACAAAGTGTTTAGGCCATACCTCTTTGTATTGAGTATTGCTGGTTGCAGGTGATTTGTTCTCTATTTTACTTCACCTTTCAATTTCTGAGCTGTATGTTGTTTTCTACTTTTCTAAGTGATTACTTCTAACTCTTAATGAACTTTTACATTTTTGGATTTTCAGTACCGTTGAAGATGGAATTGGAGCGTCCAGTCCACTGCAGAAGCTGGTTTTGAATATTTCTTAGACTAGACTATGAATTATCTCTGTGGTGTGATTGGCGCTACTGAAATTTTATGGTTTTGTTATTTTGAAAACTATTTAATGTAGTCACTTAAATCTTCAGAGAACATAAATCTATTTGAACTGCATATGCTTACTGCCCTTCCAATTTTCATCCTTTTTTGGTTTAGCAAACAAGGTATCTGCGTTGTAGGTTAAAATCTATATTTGATTTTGTTTGGGAGTACAATCCTTGATGATCGCATTTGAGCAGTATTGCATTTCGAAGATATGCAAATTGAAGTGCTAGCTTTCAGAATTGCATTGACTAGCTGTTATTCCTTTTAGACTCCCCGTTGTTATTTGTAGCCTGGAATTGTAGGAGCTTAGATTAATGGTCGGTGATTCTTAAGTACGTGGTTCCTTAATTTTTCTTTTAGCAATGAGTTGGTGTAGGATTGATGAGCGATGGGAGTCAAATTGATGAGTGGCTTGGTTGTTAACTTGCTATAGGATTGATAGTACCTTATTTTTTCAGATAGCATGAGAGATTAGTAGATGCCATTGTAACTCAAGTCTCGATGGTTATGTCTAGTCTTTTATTCCTGACTTTGGTGAATCATGTATTTATTGAATGTAGTGTCTTAAGTGAATTCTAAAGCATCGGATATATTCAACTTTATCTTTGCAAGAACAAAGATTGTTTTTAGTTAATGTTTTATAGCAAATATTTATTTGCTACTTTATGGATTCAGTAAGTGGATATAAGAAACTAAAATGGCTGATAAGATTTCTGGTTTTGTTAGTCGTGAAAATATTGGATGTTGCAGCGAATGAGACTTGCTTTGCGTTTGATTTACTTATGTGACTTTTTGTCACTTTTCTTGATTTTACCTCTGATTACAATTTGGGCAATGTCAATGATACCGAGAGAGTATTTAATTTAATGACCCACATGGCCACATACATATATTTGTCTTGATTAATTTATCATTTTATTTACAAGCTATTCATAAACTTACACTACCAAGTAGTAACATAACTAATGCAAGTACTTTCAAAATAATACCACTATATTAAGGTTACAAGGACTATAGTTTGCAAGTATGCTCTACACAATCAAATTTTTATAGCAGAGTAAATAGCAACCACATAATTGAGTGAGTTGTAATAAGTTTTTAAGTAATTTAGAGCAACTCTTAAGTATACAATATTATAATATAAATAAAAAAGTTATTTTTCTAAAAAACATCAACTGAAACGCATAAATTCAAAAAATTGACGGATTTCCTCCAAGAATCTACTTATATTCAATGTCTATCTCTTTGAATATGTTTCATTTGATTAAAAAAACTCTAACAAAAATAGTTAAATGAGACAAATTTAAAGGGGCAGAGTGATATACTCTTTATAAATTTGTATTCACTTCAAATATAATACACTTGCCTTGTTTTTTACAATCCTTGAACGCATGACACCTTGCATGGGAACCTCAAATTCTTAAAACAAAAAATATGGCACCACAGGTTAGATGAATAGGTGTGCATAACTTTACTTCATTTAAAGGTCGGATGTACCATGAATTTAGAGGCCAAATATACGCAACTTCACTGCACTAACAATATGTTTCTAATAGAGTTTTAGTTGTTTGCTTTTTAGGATGGTGTAGCAAATGTAAAGACAGTGTGAGATCCGGTTAAATTTTTATCAGAAATTAAGAAAATGCTTATAGGGCTCAAGAGTATATTCTCAGAGGCAGCTGGGGGAGGGATCTGGAGAACAAATCAGGGATTTTAACCCATGCCCATTGCCTATTGGCCTTTTGAAGGAAAGAGTTCGAGAGATTCAGCTCTTATTCTTAAGCCCAATATCACTCAAGTGTTATATCCTTCGTTAAATCATGTGTAATACCAAATTATTTCCATTTAAGATTATAGAGTATTTGCTTTTAACAGAGGTGGGGCTACATTAGTTCTTGGTTGGGTGTTTTGAAAGCCAAGATGAGGAATCCTTCTTCCATGGACCGAGGCAGCAGGCGCATCATGGCCTTCCGTGGCAATAAGCTACTCATCTAGTCTCTTGATCTTAAGCTCAGCCAATTAAAGATTAATGCCTACTTATCATATTCTTAATGCCTACTTATATTATCCTTAATGCTTATTTACCGTATTCTTAATGCATACTTTCAATATCGTAAATGTCTATTTACATCATTAAATGTCTATTTACCTCATTCTTAAAGTCAACTTATAATATTTTTAAAAAATATGTAATAGACCGACCCATTTAAAGATAGTCTCTCAAAGAGACCGTTTCTGCAAGAATTTGTGTAAGCTATTTATTCCATCATCTAAGCAGCAGGGAACAATCAGTCGGACACAGATTTAGGCCAACAGTTTCCGAGTTTGGCACAAGTCAAATATGCATATAATGCTCACCTCAGTTTTTGTTGAGTTGAAAATAATAAGCGTACAAGCAGAACGTATAATGGACATGCAAAATAAAAAATAGGTTCATAAAAGAAAATAAACATGATCTAAAAAATGGTGAAATGAACTCTCTTGAACACGCACAACAGTTATTGTCTTTAGTTTCCACTTTTGGTTCAATTTCAACTAATAACAGTGTAGCCATCCATGCTCCCTCGTAAGTTCAGCCTCTTCGCCCCCTCACGAAGATCCTCGACAGCAACAAATGTAATTGTAATGGATTTCAGCCTTTTGCAAGTTACGGGACTTATCCCACATTGGTTGTCTTTTAGGATGAACTCTCCCACTGAGAAAAGCTAGAAGTAATAGCGAGACATAATTCTTATCAACCCACTCCTGCAGTATAAAAGAGCAACAAGAATGGTGAAAAAAAAGGATATCAAAAGCACATACAATATAACGCGTAGGGGTAAGGGCCGTCAATTTCCATCGTAGGTTGTCTGCCCGTTGGTATATGTATCAGAAATATCAGTAGTTGTAATGCAATTCTTATCTACCCATTCAATCAACTCGGTCCATTTACCCACCCCTAGCTGGTAATAAGTAACAATTTATTGTTACTATCATAATTTTCAATACCTATTATACTAATTTGCTTGGAGCAAAATATTTTATTTTATAATAATTTAATCTTTGCTCTCTGTTTACTATCAACATACCTGATTAATATACTGGCAGCAAACTAAAGGCAAATATTAAATTATTAAAAATAATTTAGAGATAGAATTATTCATAGCGAATTAGTGAAAGGTTGGATTATTAATATCAATTTTTCCTTTAAATAATAAATTAAGTTAAATTTTTTAATTATCAAGTTTAATTTTTTCATGAAAATGTGATAATATCTATAATAATAAGAAGAATTCCAGTGTGAACTGTGCTTAAGTGTGAACTGCGCGAACCTTGTAAGTTTTTGGCAAAAACTTATTATTTTTCGTGAAATTTTTATGGTTGAAAGGTAACACTTTTTTTATTGTAAAAGTAATACTTTTGAAACGTGTTTTTTTTTTTTTTTTTTTTTTTTTTTTTTGCAAAAATGTGTTACTTTTCATTCATAAAAATTAGGGAAAAAAATAGTAACACGTTTTTGCTAAAAAATAACAAGGTTTGCACGGTTCACACACACACATATACATATATATATATATATATATATATATATATATATATATATATATATATATATATATATATATATATATATATATATATATATACACTTATTATGTTCCTTTTTATTTATCCACTTTAGGTTTTTCCCATTTTATATGAGAGAAATTTAAATATGATTTTTGAAGTATATATTCAAGACAATATATATTCATGTAGAATCTTGTTAGATTTTTCTTGATGCAAAAAATTTTAATATATAATTTTTATAATTTTTACAATGCGTACTATAACGTATCAAGACTCAAAATTTACGTTGAAATACGTGAAAAAGTAAAGTGAATAAATAAAAAAAAAGAACGAATTATTCTAATCAAAATCATTTTTTTTTTAATTCTATATAGACAAATCATTGCCTTTTTATTAACCTAATTTCACAGATTGTTTTCAATGAGCATCTAAGTAGGAATTTTTTTTCTTTTTATATCTCTTTATATAAGCCATTCATTTTTTTAGCCTAATTTATAACAGAAAACAAAAAAATCAAAACAACTTTGCCCTATAAATCCTACCCATCTACCATTCTACCCGATTGTACTTCAGAGTTCAAACTCAACCCTAAAAAAGTTCTGTCACAATATAAATCTCAGCGTACAAATCAAACCATAAATCCATCATCTTTAGAAAACTTTAGGTTGTTTCATCATCATCCCCAACCAAACAGACTCTACCATGGACAGCGGCCAATACTCCGATGATGAGTACTACGACGAGTATGGTGAAGACGACGTCCTCGAAATCGGCTGTGATAATCACTCCCAAACCTCCGATGAAGTCTCCTCCCATGTCGGCGACGACAACAAAAGCTTTACTGTTTTAAATATGGCTGATATTCGTCGTCGACAAGACGAAGCTATCTCTCATGTTTGTTCCGTTCTATCGCTACCTAAATCGCACGCTAGTCTCTTACTGTTGCATTACAATTGGACTGTTTCGGACTTTCTCGAGCGTTGGTTCACTGATGAACACGCCGTGCGGAATAAAATCGGTCTATTTGTAAATCCGATTACAATCACACACACAATTCCAGAAATCGACGATAATAATTACTCTGATTTTATTTATTGTGAGATTTGCTTCGAGGAATTCCACCATGGCGAGATTTGGTCTTTATCTTGTAATCATTCCTTTTGTGTAACCTGTTGGAAATCGTACATTAGCTCGGCGATTAATGACAGTGCTATAGGCAGTTTAACCCTAAAATGTCCTGGGTTTAAGTGTCGTGTCGCGGTTACTAGAGATTTAATCGATGAATTAGTTTCGATTGAGGAAAAAGAGAAATTTGATGATTATGTTGTTAGATCTTATGTTGAGTGCAAAAGAAAAAATATTAAGTGGTGTCCTGCCCCGGGGTGCGAGTGTGCGATTGAATTTGAGAGGGATGGTGATAATAGTAGTGGGTATGATGTTACATGTTTATGTTCGTATGGTTTTTGTTGGAATTGTGGGGAGGAATGTCATAGACCAGTGGATTGTGAGTTGGTTAAGAATTGGAGTATGAAGAATTCAGTTGAGGGTGAGAACACTCAATGGATTATTGCGTATTCAAAGCCTTGTCCCATGTGCAAGCGTCCTATTGAGAAGAATCAAGGATGCAATCACATGACATGTTCTTGCGGGTAAGTTATTTGATTTGGCGATGAGCTGGCAACCAACCCTAACTGTTGCCCTTAGGTAGAAAAAAGAGACAATAATTTGGCGACGAACAAAAGCCGTTGCCTTAACTAAATAGTCATTTGGCGACCAATCTTGTGACGTCACCTCTATCTATCTATCGCCCCTTCATCGCCATTGGCGACGATCAACTTGTCGTCGCCTTGACTGAATAATTTTTTGGCGACCAATAGTGATATCACCCCCTCTCTATTTATCGCCCCTCCATTGCATTGGCGACGACCAAGTCGTCATCGCCTTAACTAAATAAACATTGGCGACCAATCTTGTGATGTCACCCCTCTCTATTTATCTTCCCTCCATCGCTATTGGCGACAATCAAGTCGCCGTCATCTTTTATTTTATTTTTTTGGTAGAATAAGAAAAGTAGAGTAATATATTGATGATTTGGAGACTGAAAAAAGAGACTAGAAAAAGATTTTGCTATAGAATTGAATGATGAATGACCATATCCAATCTAAGATGTTAACATAGGATGCATTGAACGAACTAACCGACGTACTAACTATGTTACTATTTTTCTGTGTTATAGGAGTATTGTTATAAACCTTAATATTAATAGATTTCTTATCAAATGATCTAGACGTATAGGCTTGTGCTATATGATCGATTTACATATATATTACTACAATTGGTTAACATTTTATATGATCCTAAAACTTTGTTTTAACTAGCAATCACTGTATAATTCTTTCCAACCTCATATAGGTGATTATACTAGTACTATACATAGGCATAGTTTTAGGTATTCTACAATCTTATTTGGAAATTTTAAGCATGTTTAACATATTCGATCGTATAGGGTCCAAAAAAATTAAGAGCCTTAATATTAAATTAATGACACAGTATATATGTTAAGTATTTAAAGATTCAAAATTGTTTGAAAATATCATAAATTATGAAATTCTACAAATTTTTGTTCTGCCCCTGATTAAGAGGCTCTTGATGACCTTCGTGGGTATAACCTTGTGCAGACACCATTTCTGTTGGATCTGCCTAGACCCATATTTCACCCATCGTGATAGTGCATCATGCAACAAATTTGAATCAGGTGAACAAATGATGAGTGATGCAGAAACACAGAAACATGCAGGGAATTTTCTGGAAAGATATGCACATTACTATGAACGATGGGCAAGCAACCACAAGTCACGGGAAAAAGCACTACACGACTTGCGCAGAACAAAGAGTGTGGATTTAGAAATTTTGAGTAAGATTGGAAATGTGATGGTGTCTGTGTCGCAACTGGAGTTTATTGTTGATGCTTGGAAACAGATTATAGAATGCAGGCGGGTTTTGAAATGGAGTTATGCTTATGGCTATTTTTCGACTGAAAATAATTCTCTTAAAAAACAATTTTTTGAGCATATACAAGGACTTGCAGAGAATTATCTGGAAATGCTTCATTCTCATGTAGAAATTAGTCTGAAATATTTCATAAATGATGAACCTCATCGTTTGAAGCCTGAAATACGAGATTTTAACAGTTATCGTTTTACGGTGGTTAATTTAACAAAAGTTACTGCTAAATATTTTGAGGATTTGGTCAGAGCTTTAGAGAATGGTTTATTAGAGGTGGAATAGAAGAAAGACGACGTACATCAACAAATTGTAGCACCCACTTACATCAACAAGCTAGAGAATTATTTTAGTCCAAAATATATTTTTGGAACTCTGATTTTTGGTACATGTGATTTGTGTTTTAATAACATTTTATTAGATTTATTTTCTGTTTTCATACAATACTGAATGGAAAAATTATTTTAGTTCTGATAAACATTACATTGTCTAATTTATAGTTTGAATTAATGAAATAACTGCTTTCCGTGTGTTAGTTATGCCCTAAAGTCATTTTTTTTTCCATTAAACACTTTTATTTTATAATTTGATTGTAATATGGCTTAACCTCATTAAAACCATTTTAATTTGATTTCAATCCAATCCTTATCGGCACTATTGTATAGTTTGAATCTCAACATAACAACTCATTACCTACGTGGCATTCCCCTCAATAAAAAAAATGTATTATTTTGTCACCAATTTCTTTTATAAAAGTTCAAGTAAAACATGTCTACGGCTAAGAGTTTCCAAACAAATGATGTATGAGGAAGCCATTTTAGAGTAGACGTCGTCATTCCAATTGAATTTAAGTGTACCTCAATATATACTCAGCTGATTAATGTTTTATTTTTATGGTAAAATGTTAAAAAACTACCTAATATATACTTCATTTTGCAAAAAACTACCTTAAATAAAATTTTTTGCAAAAAACTACCTTATATAATACAATTGTTTGCAAAACACTACCTTATAACGGATTGTGTTTGACCGCTATCTTTAACCGTTGACCCGCATGTGAGACGCACGTGATGCATTACTGTATTTAATTATTATTATTATTATTATTATTATTATTATTATTATTATTATTATTATTATTATTATTATTATTATTATTATTATTGTTATTATTATTATTATTATTATTATTATTACTATTATTATTATTATTATTAATTTTTTAAAAAAAATAAAAATAATGATAATAATAAAAATTTAAAATAAAATAAAAATAAAAACAAAAGTAAAATAATAATAATAATAATAATAATAATAAATAAAATAAAATAAAAATTTTAAAAGAAATTTAAAATAAAATTAATTTTTATTTTTTTACTTTTGTTTTGATTTTTATTTTATTTAAAATTTTTATTATTATTATTTTTTTTATTTTTAAAAAAATTTAAAATAATAATAATAATAATAATAATAATAATAATAATAATAATAATAATAATAAATAAAAATAAAAACAAAAATTTTAAAAAAATAATAATAATTAAAATTTAAAAAAAATAAAATAATAATAATAATAATAATAATAAAATTAAAAATAAAATTAAAATTAAAAATAAAAATAAAAAAAATAATTATAATAATAATAAAAAAATATAAAAAAAATTATTTTTTTAAAATTTTTTTATTTTTATATTTATTATTATTTTTTTTTATTTTTACTTTTCTTTATATTTTTATTTATTTTAAATTTTTATTATTATTATTTTTTTTATTTTTTTTAAAAAAAAAATAATAATAATATTAATAATAATAATAATAATAATAATAAAATAATAATAATAAATATAAAATATAAAAAAAATAATTTTATTTTAAATTTTATTTTAAATTTTTATTTTATTTATTTTATTATTATTATTTTTTTTCTTTTGTTTTTATTTTTATTTTTTTTTAAATTTTTATTATTATTATTTTTTGTATTTAAAAATAATAATAATAATAATAATAATAATAATAATAATAATAATAATAATAATAATAATAATAATAATAATAATAATAAAAATAAAAACAAAAATTAAAAAAAAAAAAAAAAATTAAATACAGTAATGCATCACGTGCGTCTCACATGCGGGTCAACGGTTAAAGATAGCGGTCAAAGGCCACAATCCGTTATAAGGTAGTGTTTTGCAAACAATTGTATTATATAAGGTAGTTTTTTGCAAAAATTTTTATTTAAGGTAGTTTTTTGCAAAATGGGGTATATACTAGGTAGTTTTTTAACATTTTGCCTATTTTTATCCAATGAGAAAACTTTAATGCATGAAGAAAACGGCGGTAAGGTCAAAGGTGTTCTGCCGGGCAAGGGTTTGTCCCATGAATGTTCAAACACATATATTATAATTATCCCCTAATAATTAAACAAAGTATAATTACATGTCATTTTTAAGTTTTATACTACAAGCTAAAATAGCTAATGAATGCCCTAGCTCGGGTGTTTGTTAATCAAAATAATAATAATAATAATAATAATAATAATAATAATAATAATAATAATAATAATAATAATAATAATAATAATAATAATATATTTTAAAGAATATATTATAAAATAAAATAATAAAAATAATATGGCGAATTATATTCTATTTTGATGATATATTTAATAATATAGTAAAATTAAATGTAATTTAAAATTTGAAGTACTTTTCAGTATATAATTTAAATTAATTTATATTTTGTTAACAAACACCAATAATAATTATCAATTAAGGTTCAACATCTAAACTTTCGTAAATAAAATATTTACTAGCGAAATTAGTTGTATTCGAATTTGAAAGTTTGTGCCTGGTGCATGTGACCCTTTTTGAGAGCAAATACATTTATACTCCTTTTAATTTTATTTACTTATTTTAATTTCATTATTTATATTTTATTCCTAATTATAGTTAAATGATATCCTTATTTACTTTTTAATTATAATTTATATTTCTAAACTTTCTTGTCACGTTGGCTTCTGATACCATGTTAAAGAACCAACTCAACTAAAAGCTTAAGCTGATGGTTGAGACCTCAAAATATGTTATACACTCTAAAAGATAGAACACAAAATCTTTCTTGAAAAATTGATATTTGCTCTTCAATTGAGATTCTTTTAGAAACTTTTAAATTACAAATTTAAAATTTAGACAAAATCTAACCCAACTCCAAACTAAAATATATTTCTAATCAAACTGTATCGAGTTATTGATTACACATAAGAAAATAAAAAAAGCAAACGAATCTAAATAAATCACACTAGTGAATTACACTCTATGCTATTCACTATTATTGTCCTATTTAGTTTTTCACTTTCAATTTGTATTTATTCTTAATCTATTAATTAAAACATCGTCAAGTAAAATCTAATTTGCTTCGTTTTGATGTAAATTTTATAAATATAAACACTTTGTACTCCATTTTTGACTAAACACAATTAAAATTATTTATGATTAAATATAAGCATTAACAAATATAAAAAAGTCAAATCAATCAACTATCATCAATCAATAATCAATAATCAATAATCATCAATAAAACATACTAATGAAGAAACGACTTGGACAAATATCACGTTATTATTAAAAAATTTTCCAGCTTTTTCTATTGTTGACATGAAAACTTTTGATGATTGACTTGAAGATTTTTCTTGAGCCAAGGGACTCTTTGACCGCACTCTATTTTTTGGTATGAGTTGTCATCTTCCTTCTCTCCCCAGACTTTGATGAGCGGGATAGACTAGATATGATGATGAATTAACTCATTGAAAAATATAATATTTCTTGATTGACTATAAATACATTTCCTTATGTAATCCTATAATTTTTTTTATTCCAAATCTGAAATAAAATTAAAGTTTTTTTCATTAAGAAGCAACCCAACCATAAAAAGACAAAAATAAAATAATTTAATTTTTTATTTTCATATACATAAATTTTTGAAGCTCAAAATTTATATTGTATTTTATATTCATTTTATATTTTTTATTATTCTTTTAAAAAAATTTTATAAATTATACATGATGAAAATTTACAAATTAGAATAAAATATAATATATTAACCGAAAATCTAATTTCAAAGATGGGATCATAGAAAAAAGAATAAGTTTTTTTAATAATCAAAGTATTTTGCTGCATATTAAAATTGTAGTAATTAAAATTTTATAAAAATCTATTGACGTACATTTGTTGACTTACTTGGGTGATTTCATCATTATAATATAGCTTACTGATAATCAATTTGATAAAATTTTATTAATTTATGGTAATCTTTTTTCTACTTTTTCACTTATATGTTTTAATATAATTGTGTAATTAAAAAAATTTAACAACAACAACAACAACAATAATAATAATAGCAATAATAATATAAATAAATTTAATAAAAAAAAAATTTTTTTTTTAAAATATAATACCAGTCGCACAAAAAGTAAAGTGCGACTCGACCTAGGTACAGTCGCACGAGTCGCACTTTTTGTGCTACTGGTATTTTTTTTTTTTTGAATTTCGAATTATGAAATTTTTTTGTTTAATTAATTTATTTTTTAAGTTATTGTTATTTAAATAAATGTTGTAATAAATTATTTTATTTTAATATATTATTATATTATGATAATGTTATTATAATAATTAGTTTTGAATTTAAATAATTATTTGAATGTTTAATTATTTTTTAATGTAATAATAATATGTTAATTAAAATTTAGTTGTTAATTAATTTTTAATTTTTTATTAATAATTTTTTTTAGTTTTAGTTGATAATAGTGTTATTAAGTCCAGTGGTAAATTCGTAATATTTTAAAGTCCATGGGCAAATTCTTAATTTCATTAGAAAGGAGGGTGACGATAAAATAAAAAGAGTGGTGAATTATAACAATGCCCAATAGCCCAATTCTTATTTTTCGCAATTTTTTTTTAATTAGTTGATAATAGTGTTATTAAGTCCAGTGATAAATTCGTAATTTTTTATAGTCTAAAGACAAATTCGTAATTTCATTAAAAATGATGACAATAAAGTGAAAAAGGTGTATAACAATGCTCTTTTATGGAAGTATAAATCAAGGGACCACAACAGTCTCTTTATACACATTGACCAAAATCTGACGGCGCCGACTCTTTAAGGATTTGAGTATACTCCAGCAATTCAGCTTCTTCTCCTTTTTCTCTGGAATTAAACTTATTTTCTTTCGCCCTAACCCTAGGTATATCACTTTCATTTCATAATGTCGTCGGGTAAGCGATCACGTGATTATCTTTCCGGTGGTTCATCCGACGTTAAATTACCGGTAGCTAATGATCTGACCTCTCACAAAGTTCCGCAATCGAACAATGTTTCAATTCCGGCGGAAAATCAGCCGGTGACATTTTCAATTGGTTCTCCTGTTCATAATCCAATTGTTTATCCCTGGAATGATTTGGTTGAATATGGTTCCTTTTTTGAGAAGTGTTACTTTTGTAGCAAGAAGATAGAGGGGAATCAAGATATTTTCATGTACAGGTTAGCGATTTGAATTTTGAATATTCGTTTTTTAGATCTTGTTTTGAATTTCTTTTGTTCTTGTTTGATTCTAATCAATTCCATTAATTTAATTAATTCCTTTTGTAATTCTGAATTTGTGATTTTAATTTCGATCTTGAAGTATATGATAGAATATATATTATATTTTTAAGACTAAGAAACAAATAATTAAATCAAGTGGGAAAATTTAGTAGATTTTTAAGGCTAAAAATAAATAACTAAATCAAGCGGGAACTCGGTAAGATGGTATAGTAAAAACAAATAAGTAGAATAATAAATTACGCGGGAGTATAATAGATTTTGAAGGCTTAAAAACGAATAACTAAATCAAGCGGGATCTCGGTAGGATGGTATAGTAAAAAAAATAAGTAGATAAATTAATTACGCAGGAGTATTTAGTAAATTTTGAAGGCTTAAAAAACGAATAACTAAATTAAGCGGGATCTCGATAAAATGGTACAGTTAAAACAAATAAGTAGATTAATAAATTAATATTTAAGACCTTTTGAGGATCTTAGTGGTTGAACAATTTTTTTATAAACCATTGTTAATGCCCGATAAAAGCTTATCCGACCTGTTAATTTGATCCAAAACTTATTAAAATAAGCCGATGGAAATTGAGACTTTTGACCCGATTAATTAAATGAGTCGATCTGACCTAATCTGTTTGTGAAATGAATTAGGTTAAGACAAAATTTTAAATTCGAAAAAAATTTGTAAAATCTATTAAATTAAAAGATATAATTTTGACTCAAATTAATAGTTATACGCTGAATTTAATTCATTAATATTTTCTCATTTTTAACGATAAATACAAAATAAATAACTCATAAACTAAAATTTTAAAATTAAGGCACTAAAAATAAAATATACTCAATGCTAAAAAGTAAAAACCCTAAAATGAAAAAACAAAACTCTAAATTGACTAAATAGGGTTAAATTTAGGTCTGAAAAGTAAAAATCCTAATTTTTCTAATTACAGAAATTCCATTATAACAACAGAAAGATTTAATTTATTACAAAATCTCAAATGAGACGGTTGTATGGTCTATCTCTATTGGACTCGTCTGTATATATTTAGGCTTTTAAAATGATCACTTATAATTTTAAAGTGATCAATTAGATAAATGGTCTAATTATATGGATCCGTACATAGTGAAACGGTCTCATATAAAACGATCTGAAAATTTATTTTTCTCCTTAATTCTCTAACCTACTGCAAAACTAAAAAAATATATATACATTCTACTTAGTATGCATGGGCATGAGTGGGTCTAATATAATTGAACTCATCACAACCCAAAAAATTTAAAACTTAAAATCAATTCTTATACATACATTTTCTATCTAAACATTAGTCTACATTTGAGATTAGGGTTTCAAACCCTATCTGGCCGCTATACTCCACGAATAGTTTTAATATACATTGTTTTTTCAGGATGATATTAGGTTAAGATTTACTCCCTTCGTTTTCATATGTTAAGATTTACTCCCTTCGTGTAGAATAATTCAAAATTTTGTCATGCAAATTTAATCAATTGATATTAGGTTAAGATTTACTCCCTTCGTTTTCATATGTTTTTCTCAAATAGAATTCACAAATTTTAGTGTCAAACTTTGACTACGATTTCTCATTGATCTATAAGAAAAAACATATTCATGTGGGATCTTGTTAAATTCGACTCAATATATACGTTCTAAATATCAACTTTTTAGAATTTTTAAAAATTTATAATTACATTTATTTGATTTTAAAGTAAGTATTGGGATCTGCAAAAAAATTAAATGAGAAGAATATTTGAAAACAAAGGGTTTCAAAATCTACAGTAGTTTATTTAATTGATGTTAGGGGTTGGTGGAATAAAAAAAAAAAAAAAAAAAAAAGAAGAGTTAGGGTTATTGAACGACCTAGCTTGTAAATTACAGTAGAATTGTGTATGATGAAGAAATTAATTTGTTAACGTTTAATAATAATGCTCATCAAAATCTGATAAAAAAAAGTTAACTAATTATGTGAAATACAGCAACTTGCAAGCATTTTGCAGTGCAGAATGTCGCAATGAACAGATTCATATGGAGAATAGAATGGATCATATCAAAAGGAGGGCTGCACAACATAAGTTTAGATCAAGAAAGCGAATTAAGTCTTTGTAGTGGAAAGGCTGGTTGGCATGTACTATTCTTTCCTTTGAGATTGCTACTACTAATAAAAGCATTTTCTGTCGTAATATATTATTATCAGTAGCAACTTTAAAGGGGCATAAAGAATAGATCATATAGTGTTTATCTATGTTTCATGTCTGGAAAAATATCAAGCTTTTCATGATTTTGGTGATGAGCAGGCCATCATAGAACGTTTTTGCTCGTATATGCATCATGGTCTTATTTTCCGGGCATTATCATGTTTTATATAGATTATTATTTATATCTTTTAGATGATATTTTTCAATTATTTATTTTATTTTTGAGGGAAAAAAAAATTGTGGTCTTGTGAAGTATGTATGTGATTCCCTCTCCAAAATGAAGTATACACATTGCATCTTGTGTATACTAGTTAGTTTTCCCGTTTGGTCATTGCCTTCTGCGATATCTTTCCTTTATCCATTTATACCTAGTTTTTATACGCTTCTATATGTTTTTTTTTTATGTTTTTGTTTACTGAGGCTTTTTTTTCTGAGGATTTATCTGGATCTGTCTCGAGTCAAGGGGCTCTTTGGTCGCACTCTTTGAGTATGAGTTGCCGCCTTTGTTAGCTCTCCAGACCCTGATCATAATTTTTATGAGCGGGATACACTGGGAACGAAAAATAATGATGATGACGACATTACATCTTTGTGTTAATTTTTAATATATATGTGTTATTTACATAAACTATGGTATCGATCTTCCTCTTTTTAAAATTTCCTTAAGAAAAAAAATAAAAATATGTGTAGACACCTATTAAAAATCACCAATCACTTTGCGAGCATTTATGAATTATTATTACTTTTTTAGTCCGCAAAAAATTTTGTAACCATTTATTATTTTTTGTGTTCCTATCATCTATGTTGAATATCTTATGTTTACATATATATTTTATGTCATTTACATTTATTATTTTAAAAAAGACTTATCAATTTTTTTGGCTGAATAATTTTTATTTCTTTTTTATGAAGGATATGTCAACAAAAAATTATTTATGAAGAATGTGACATAAGCTAAACATGACATAGCTACTGAATGTATTTCTTAACTTCTACACATATGCTAATTAAAGAAAATTGTTCTAATCGTGCTTGGCGCAGGTACTAATCTAGGTGCATATTTTAGCTCTTCATACACTTAGCATTATTTTGAATTTTAATATTTATAATTGTGATTAATTTAAAATTATAAAAATAAATATTAATAAAATTTATATAGAGACGAATAAAAAAGCTCTTTCTTGTGACTTATGGTTGCAATTCCTCGTGCATTTTGTAGGTTGTATATTTCATGATTTTGTGTACTTAATCTTAAGATGTTGCATGGAGTATGGTTTGACCATGACTGCAGCCATTGCCAACAGAAGCTGCGTCTGCACATAATTAAAACACACGACATTTGCCAAAATCGTTATCGAAGGCGACTTACGAAATTCGATTTTATAATTTCATACTTTCTTTGGTTTTTAATAGTTGTTATATTTTTATTTTTTAACGTTATTCAATATACAATTTTAATCTTTAATATCTTTAGTTTCATATGATAAAAAATTCTAAAATGTTAATATTATGAAAATATGCATTAAGACGAATCAAAGAAGATATCACTTAACTATTTATTACAGTATACATAAAGAAATATATTATTTTACTATATACCAAGTATATAGTAAAATAATATGAGTGTTTGGGAGACCGTTGATATCTAATTCCGGTATTTGATTGGAACGACTAATTTGACCCGCTGAAATTGAATAAAAGTAATATATGTCTCTGACTTTACTTCTTGGCCTTTTGCTGCTCCCTTGAATTGATTTCTATAGTGCTTATACTTTAAACAATTTTAACACTCGTATGTGTGTGAGTTTCGGGAACTATTATATATAATTTTTTGAATTGAATTTGATCTTCCACGTTCATTTCTTATTCTGGCTCAGATTCACTCGACTCTCTCAGTCGAATATCTTTACTGATATAATACTACTGGATTATTAAACAAAAAGAAATGGAATGACTTGATTTACAATTTTACATAATTAATAAATACATATATACTACTTCTGGATAATCAAACAAATTAAAGTACGATCATCAACCTATAATTTTGATTACTCTCTTTTTGTTACTCAGTGTAAATCGGTTTCTAAATCATAGGAGTTATAATTTGTAATACTAAATTACATTGTTAATTATTACATCGGTTTGTTAATAATTGAAAACTTTTCTTTTATCTTTATGACAAGCGTTCAATCATTACTACCTCTAAAAAAAAGGTAAAAATTAATATTTCCGTTCCAATGGATATTTTCAGTAGGCAATATTTTAATATTGGAAAATTAAAATTAATATTAATATTCCATCTTTTCACTCATCCGCTTTAAATAATTACATCTTTGAATTATTTTTTAATAGTACAACATTTGCCCTTAGTTTGCTATCAACATAACTTTTTATTTTATAATAATTTAACATTTGTCCTTAATTTGTTATCAGCATTTGCTATCAGCATATCCTAATACTATACTGACAAAAGTTAATTTATTAAAAAATAATTCAAAATTATTATTTACAACGAATGAGTAAAATATTAAATTATTAATATCAATTTTTACTTTAATATATTAAAAAGACAAACATAACAAACCAAATCACATACCGGCAAGGTGGAGAACATACAAGTCATGTGATTGCATCCTTGACCTTGACTCTTCTCAATAGGGCGCTTACAATATGGACAAGGCTTTGAATACGCACTTATCCATATAGCGGTTTTGACCTCAACCTCAAATGTATTATTCATACTCCAATTCTTGACTAACTCACAATCCACCGGTCTATGACATTCCTCCCCACAATTCCAAAAAAACCATACGAACATAAACATGTAGCATCATACCCACTTGTATTATCACCATCCCTCTCAAATTCAATGGCATACTCGCACCCCGGTGCAAGACACCACTTAATATTTTTTCTCCCATACTCCAACATAACATCTAACAAAATAATCATCGTATCTTTTCAATTCCACTTTTGACACTAATACTTCAATCAAATCTCTAGTAAACACTGCACCCCGCTTAAACATATGACACTTTAAGGTTAAACTTTCTAAAGCGTTTTTCTTAGTAATTGTACTAATAAACTTTTTCCAACATGTTACACAAAAAGAATGACAACTTGATAAAGACCAAATCTTAAATGCGTTAAAATCCTCAAAACAAATCCCACACTTAATCATAACCTCAGCGAAATAAGCAATTGTATCGTTGTTAACTATAGGGATTTCAAATAGACCGATTTTATTCCGCAGGACTCATTCATTAGTGAACCATTGATCATAAAAGTCAAAAACAACCCAATTATAATGCAATAACAAGAGACTAGCATGGCTTCTACGCGAGCATAACAATGAAGACACATGAGTAATTGCTTCGTCTTGTCGACGTGGAATATCGTCCATCTTTAAAAAGGCCTGCGGTTGTAATTTGTTAGGACCCGAATCCGGATCCATGGATTCAGTATCGAGTTCGGGTCCAAGCTTCTTTTTGCGTTTTTGATTAAATTTTGCTTGGTATTGCTATAGCAATAGAGTTATAAACTTTAATTAATTATTAAAAATAAAACTATTAATTAAAATATAAAATACATCCAATAATATTATACAAAGTTACTGTAGAGAATTTCGAGGTATATTTATGTGGAAGGAATAGCAAAATAATAATGTGGATAATAAAATTTAGAGTGGTATTGAACAACTAATACTTAAAGTAATAATAATAGCACTAGAAATATATAAGATTACAATATATATACTACTAATATATTGTTGTAGTTCACTCTTATTCTTACAATAACCCATTTTAAAATATTCACTAGTGGAGAAAAACGTATTTGCTGCTCAACATTTGCTGCGGTTTTAGTATATTCGCAGCAATAAATGGGAAAAAGATTTGGAAAAAAAAAAAAAATACTAATTGCTGCGATTTTTGTTAGCAAATACCCCATTCTACCGTTAACAAATAGCAAAATTAAAAAAAAAAAGCATTTATTGCTGCGGTTGGCTAGGGCCCGCAGCAAATAACCTTAAATAACCGTTAAATTTCATCAAAATTAAAAAAAAAAAGCCTTAATTGCTGCGGTTGGCTAGGGCCCGCAGCAAATAACGAAAAGTAACCATTCAAATTCAGCAAAAATTAAAAAAGAAAGCCTTATTTGCTGCGGTTGGCTTGTGACCGCAGCAATAAACCGCATAAAATGTACATTGCACGCTTCTTCAACTTCTCAAAATACAAGTATAGCAAATAAAGCCCGCCATTCTCTTTTCATTTCGCCATTCTCTTCTCACAAACCCATTGAAAATCCTCGACTCAAGCAATAAACGCACCATTTTCGCCATTCAACATTTCATTCTTCATCTTCATCTTCTTCTAAAAAACATAAAAGTTGGGGTGCGATGATGAAAATGCAAGTGATGAGCACTCTATTTATACTACTAGAAATGCTCCAAAATTCAACAAAAGTTGGCAAGTAATTAAAGCTTTTACACTTGGTTTAATAGGGAGGGGTAATAGGAGTAGTATTTTACCATTCTTGATTGTAAATTTTTGACTAATTTATGCATTGATAAAAGAGAAGTGGTTGGTGACTTTGTTTAAACACACACTTTATCCCTTTGTGTTGTTAGACGAATAAAAATGATAACAAAAATAATAATCTCACAATCAAGCACAACAAAGTAAAATACGGAAAGTAAAGTAAACACGATATTTTTACGTGAAAACCCAATGCGGGGAAAAACCACGGGACCGTAAGTGGGACCAAACTCTTCCATTAATCACCAATAAAATTAATGGGGTACAACCAAAATCCTCTCTAAACAATACTAGATGCAATACAAACACCAAACAACCCTTAAACATCACTCAAAAGAGGTAAAATAATAATTAGGGTAAATTAGGGCAAAATAAAAATTACCCACTTACAATGCACAAAACGACATTCCCACCGTTGAATATATAGGTTGGATAGACAGAAACACCGTGTCAAAATTTGACACAAAACAGGATACGAATGGCCTTTGATCGGATCGGCACAACGTCACGTTGAGCCTTTTTTTATGCTGCCTGCTTTTCTGTTTTGTTTGTGCGTGTATATTTTCTCACCCAAATGCTGCTGCCTTTGTTTTGCTATTTATAGTTTCCTTTTTTTTTAATTACTTATTATAATTATTATATTACTCCATTACTAATATAAAATTAAACTCATCTTAAAATACTAATTGGGCTCTTTCTCCAAGTGGTAGGGAATAACCCAATAAATTGAAATCTTCTTTTGTATGTGAAATTGTACTAATTGAGGAAGAATTTAATCTAGAATAGTTATGCACTCTGAAGCTTTGAATTGGTTGCTTTAATTTGCTTCCGCATTCAAATTTTCCGGTTTAAGTATGTTAGTTAATTCTACTTAATTTTACACATGATCTGAATTAAAAACATTGAATTTGCAAATGGAGTTGGAAAAACAAGGGTCTCTTAGATCCACGAATCCGATCTAAATCTTTGTTCAGGACCCGGGCCGGGTCCAAAATCCGTTGTTATCTGACTCTAGTCCTACCGTGAGACATACCCATACAAGCAGTCAAAATCCTTTATATTTTATTAAAAAAATAATATTAGTTAAAAACTTTAGGAGTATCCCATTTAATTTGAAATTAATTAGATATTAAAAATTAAATCTGTTTCGGTAATGAAACGAGGAAGTGCGAGACACTTGGAATACCGCAGATGGAGGCGTTATCGGAAGTAGCAACTCGTGGGAGGAAGCGACCTGAATTCCTGCAACACAACACGTTAGCCTTGTCCGGGGGTGATCTCCCGGAAAACCCCTCCGACGCTCAAGTCAGAACGTAGATCGGAAATTAATGAATGACAGATTATAGAATGAATGCAAGAAGGAAGGTCGGGATTGGGATTGCTAGTGCTAGTGCTAGTGTTTGGGAAGGCTAAGGAAGTAATGTAAGCAAGGATACTAGGAAAGCTATTTCAGATGATCCTCCCTCCTTGATGGTAGCCCCTATTTATAATGGTGAGGAAGGGAAGTTGCAGAAGAAGTGAACTATCATGGGAGTAGTGGGAGTAGTGGGAGGTGGACTGGTCATGGGAAGAGTGGACAGTTATTCTTCTTGAAACAAGGAGAGCCTTTCATTGTGGGAAAGTGGAGAGTTAGGGTTTTTTAGAGGTAACTGGCCCATGGGCCATTCAAGGAAAATGGTAATTCCAAAAAAAGCCCATTGACTGAAAGTCAAGGTCAACTGAAAAGGTCAAAGGGTATTTTAGTAATATGATGCTAATAATTTAAAATAAATAAGTAAATTAGATAAATGATACCATGACATTTAGCCCCACGCATGAAGGATGATGTGAGGAGAGAGCCCTAGCGACTTGAAATATCTTCCTTTTATGCGGAAACAATAAGCGTCTACCAAAACACCTTAGTGTCAATGAAGGGATGTGATTATAGAGAACGTTCGGACCCTCAAGAAGATGAATATGTTCCCGATTTGGCAGATCTTTGGGAGGATTCCGAAAATTGAGTTCGTAAGCTTCGAACCGACTGTTCATATGCCGAATTCCGAGTTGTAACGAAAAAGTTATGACCTTTTCAAAATATCCGTGTGAGACATACAAAGTCCAAGAAAGCAAGGAAAGAGAATCGAGCCGCGGCTTGTGATATGCCGTGGGATAGCCCCAACCGTCGATACCATCCAGCAAATAAAAAATGTTGTTGTGGAGGTTTGATCCCGCAACCTCTCCGACTGCGTGTAGCTCTTGGAACCAACTGAGACAGCCGTTTAGTTGTGTAGTATGTCCCACGAATTTGATATATTTCCATTAAGTTAAGCTCCTAAAGTCGCGGCTTGTAGCATGCCGTGGGGTAATCCCAGCTGTTTATACCGTGGAGTCTTAGGAAGATAATATGCCGCAGAACGAGTAAATCACGCGAGTTGATGACGCGGCTTAGATTTATACTTAGATTTTTAAACCTTCACTGAAGGACTTAGGGGAGTCCGACTTATCGACATCGCAGGACGATAAAAATACGTGAACAATTTTTCTCGTCTTAACAAGCCCCTTATTCTTCTATGACACGGGATGAGCACAAAGGTCCGTGTCTTCGATTATACGGACAATACGAGAATTCTTCCATACTTAGAATTTTTACAAAATTATTAGGGGCACCTGGGAGTCCGACTTATCGACTCTACGGACACCTTCCATACTTCGAAAAATTATAAGGTGGTCATTCGATGGTTTGCAACAAGGAGGATGACGCGGCCTCATTAATTTCCGCGGCTATCATGGGTGATGCGGCAAGAGAGCCGCCACGTCTACAAGTCGGACGGTGGAATGAGTGATCTCAGACTTGGAATTTTTTCCATGTTTTTCTTGGAGTGCAATTTAGGGTCCGACTTATTGATATCACGGGAGGATAAGAATACTTAGAATAATTTCTCCTCTCAGCGAGCCCTTCATATCTTCTATGCCGCGGAATGAAGGTAAGGGTCCGCGTCTTCGATCATATGGTCGGCACGGGAATCCTTCCATACTTAGAATATTTCAAAAATGGTAGGGAGCACCTGGGTGTGCGACTTATCAATATCGCGGATTGATAAGAATGCTTCGAAAGATTGGAATTTGCTCCTATGACGCTAACGAGGATGACGCGGCCTTGTTGTATTCCGCGGCTATGTTGGATGACGCGGAATAAAGAATCACCAAATTAGCAAGCCGGACTGTAGAATGGGTAATTTCTATACTTAGAATTTCTGTTCTCCTTAGAGTATAATTCTGGGTCCGACTTATCGACCTCACGGAACGATAAGAATACCAGCCACTTCTCTTATCATACCCCTTGCTCTTCCATGACGCGGAATGGGCATAAAGGCCCGTGTCTTCGATCATACGGAAATATGGGAATTCTCCCATACTTAGAATTTTTACACCATGACTGAGCGCACCAGGGAGTCCGACTTATTGACTCCCCGGGCACATTCGAGTGTTGAAGGACTTAGAATAATTTTCTATATTCTACCCCTCCCTGGGGGTCCGACTTATCGAAGTTACGGGAACTTTCCTGACTTACGAGATTGATTTTTCTGAATCATTGAACCCGAGTTTACGGATCCCACTTATGAATATCGAAGATAGTTGAGATTTTACTTAGAATTTTATTCGGGATCTCATTCTAAAGGTCCGTCTTTTCAATGTTGCGAACAGGCAGTATCATGGGCAACCTTGGAATATTTTCGATTTTGGGACCCAATCTAAGGGTCCGACTTTTCGATATCACCGATTCATAGTGACTTAGAATAATTTGATTATGGGACCCCTCTCAAGGGGTCCGACTTATGGATATTACTGAATTTAATAAGATTTGCAATAGATTTTAGTCGAGTACTTACGAATATAAGAGCCGGATAATCTGAAAATAAAACTTCTGATGTTATAAATGAATTTTGATGATCACTAAGAATACAAATGACAACGCGAGCATGCCGCGGGATGAGTGCTGATAAAACAGAATACAAATGACAACGCGACTACGTCACGGGATGCGATGATAAAACTGATTTCGAATGACAATGCGAATACTTCGCGGGATGAAATAATTTCGCGGAGTTAAGCTGATAAGACTGATAAGACTGATAATCACTGATTGCCCCTTGCAAATCTTGTTAAATGAAGAATTTCTTCAAATGGTCTCCATTTCATGGGCGGGGTAGTTTTTTTTCCCTCTCTTTTGGCGGGTGTCGCGGAAGGTCCGCGCTTCATGGTGTTGATGAGGCATTGGCGGGCCATTAACTGGTCTCCCTTGAGGATGCCAACTTGTCCATCATCCCGCTCGAATTGCAGCAAGAGTTGATGAGGAAAGATTGCTGCTTTGATCTTGTTAATAAGTGGAAGCCCCATGATGGCGTTGTAGGGGAATACGAGATCCACTACCGTGAATCGTATGGGCATAGTTCTGCTTCCGCTTCTTTCCCCTACTCGCACAGGGAGTATGAGTGTTCCCATTGGAATGACCTGGTTTCCTCCAAACCCAATCAAAGGTTTATCAAGGGGTTGCAGGTGCTTTTCTTCGAATTTCATTTTTCTTAGGCATTCCATCGTTATAAGATCGGCTGTGCTTCCGGTATCCACCAATACTCGCCTCACCATCATTTGCCCAATCTTGATGGTAACCACTAAAGGATCAGTGTGTGGTTGTTGCAACGGTTGGGAAGTAGTGGCATCAAATCTCATGATCGGCCCACTTGAGGTGGTTTTTGGGGGTCCTTTGAATAGAGTATGGACGCTGCCTTTCGCAGCGCGGATTGTGGGATATTCCTCGGTGTAGCCGTTGAAAATCATATTGATGGTTCCTTGTGTGTTGGAACTTTCACGCCTAGCCTCGTTTCTTTTCTGGTTCCAAGGCCTTCTTTCCGCGTCGCCTCTCGTGCCATAGTCCTTTCGATTGATGAACCTTGATAGCTCCCCCTCGTCGGCTAGTTGATGTAGGATACGTTTGAGTTCGCGGCATTGGGCCAAAGTGTGGCCGTGCTCTTTGTGGTAATCACACCACAGATTGTAGTTGCGTCGATCGGAGGGAGTGGTAATAGGAGGTGGAGTTGGCAACTCATCCCGAACAGCGAAGAAAATGTCCTTCCTGTTCCAATTGAACCTCGGGTCATTACCTCCATCAAGCAAATTCCGCGTCCTGGACTCCCCTTTAACGGCATATACATGCCGGGATCGTGGAGGTCCCATGTCTGAAGGAGGCTCTGGACGATGCGGCATGTAATTTTTATCCCTCCTAGATGGATGTTCCTCTACGCTCCTTGAGGAGCGATTGGATATTGGATCCTTCTTTTCTGATTTACGCCTCTTTGGGTTATGTGCCTGACATATCTCGGAGGCCGTGACATAGCTTTGACATTGCTTCATGGCCTCCGCGTATGTCTTCACTTGACTCTCGATCAACTGGAACTTGAGCCTTTGAGCCTTCATTCCGTTGATTAGGGCGTTTAAGGCGACTGATTCTTCCAAATCCGTTACCTCCAGCACTGCCTCATGGAATTTCCTCAGATACGATGATATGGATTCCCCTTCCAGTTGCGTTATGCTAAGCAAATGGAAGTTTGATTTCTCCTGCCTTCTGGATGCCACAAAGTGACCCAGGAATTTGCTCTCTAATTGGGCAAAGGTGTGGATACTTCTCCCTGGAAGAGAGGTGTACCACGTCAAGGCTACTCCTGTGAGAGTAGTTGGGAAGAATTTGCACCACAATGCCGGGTTGGTGGTGTACAGCAACATCAAGTTTTTGTATGCCATCAAGTGTTCCTCGGGGCAGGATGTTCCATCGAAGGCCGCCATATTTGGGATCTTTATTTTCCCGGGGTTGGGAGTATTCAGTATCTCCGGAGCCATCGGAGAGATTATTGGCATAAGATCTTCGGGGAGGCTACTCTTGCCGGTCTCATTCCGCGGCATTATGACGGGGCTGGTGGGATGGCTAGATCCCGTGAGTTGCGCTTTCTTCCTTTCTTCCCTCTTCTTGTCCACCAATGATTGAACACTTTCGAACGCCCTCTGCTTCTTGTTTTCCAGGTAAGTACGGGCATCTCGAGAGGCGGTTTTGGATTCCCCGTTTTGGGATTCGCTTCTGTTGAGGCTTTAATGTGTCCTCGATCTTTCCCTCCTCTTCTTATTGCGTCTACTGGAATGTGACATCCTTGAGTTCCCCTCCTGAGATTCATGGGATTTTGATAGCTCCTGGTGGGGTTCGATTCTCTCTCGCAGATTTTTTATCTGCTCCGCCATTTCTTCCAATACTTGCTGTTGAGGGGGGTTATTGTTATTATTCATGACAGTGCGGAGTTGTTCGGAAAAAGTGGCAGTGAGGTTTCGTGCTAGCATGTCCAGATCACGACGAGTCACGGCTTGGTTATTAGCGTGACCTGCGGAAGTGTCTGTATCTGTGCTATGCACGGTTGCGGTTTGTGTTGGATTTCTTTTGGGAGCCATGACTTTTTGTAACACTCCCCACAGACGGCGCCAAACTGTTTCGGTAATGAAACGAGGAAGTGCGAGACACTTGGAATACCGCAGATGGAGGCGTTATCGGAAGTAGCAACTCGTGGGAGGAAGCGACCTGAATTCCTGCAACACAACACGTTAGCCTTGTCCGGGGGTGATCTCCCGGAAAACCCCTCCGACGCTCAAGTCAGAACGTAGATCGGAAATTAATGAATGACAGATTATAGAATGAATGCAAGAAGGAAGGTCGGGATTGGGATTGCTAGTGCTAGTGCTAGTGTTTGGGAAGGCTAAGGAAGTAATGTAAGCAAGGATACTAGGAAAGCTATTTCAGATGATCCTCCCTCCTTGATGGTAGCCCCTATTTATAATGGTGAGGAAGGGAAGTTGCAGAAGAAGTGAACTATCATGGGAGTAGTGGGAGTAGTGGGAGGTGGACTGGTCATGGGAAGAATGGACAGTTATTCTTCTTGAAACAAGGAGAGCCTTTCATTGTGGGAAAGTGGAGAGTTAGGGTTTTTTAGAGGTAACTGGCCCATGGGCCATTCAAGGAAAATGGTAATTCCAAAAAAAGCCCATTGACTGAAAGTCAAGGTCAACTGAAAAGGTCAAAGGGTATTTTAGTAATATGATGCTAATAATTTAAAATAAATAAGTAAATTAGATAAATGATACCATGACAAAATCGTTTGCTTATACGATGTACGCAAACATGATATTATATTCTATGTAAAATAAATTCAATACCACTAAGTTACAGATTTATAATGTATAAACATATTTGCAAATGATTTACTCTTGTGAGAGATCGTGTTTTGCAAAGTCGACCTTATTAAATAATAAAGAGTATATATTCTAATAATTGTATTAATTGACTATTTAATATATGTATAGAGAACGTCTTACGATGAGGCTGTTTTACTGAGGAATTTGTGTTTGCGGATTAGGCTACAATATTCTTTAAGTAACGCACAAGAAACTGGTGAACAACATACATTGGGCTTTTGGCTCGCAGATGTTTGGGTACAAGGCCCAATTTGAGATTTGCACACTTTTCTTTTTTTTTTTTTTTTTTTTGTTTTTGAGATAAGCAACTTTTCGTCTTGAAAGGGGATTTCTTGGCCTAACTCAAGCTCAAAGCTTTTATATAAAACAAAATAAATGGAACCAATTAAGCTCTTTTAAGACGAATAGTTGTGCAGAATCGATCTTATTATAGTTGGAATAGTTATTGTTTTTTCAGATAAAATATCAAGTTTGATTCTAAATTAATTATATATTTTCTTCGGCCTATTTTAAATCTAATAAAAAAGACTAATCATTGTTGAATAAAATGAATTTAAATTGAAATAATGGTGAAAATGTGAGTAAATTAACTCGCAAAGCAAATGACTAGGTTGTTATTAGAGAATAACTTCTGTCAAATTTAGAGTTTTTTTTTATCAAGGTATAAAATTTAAAATAAACGATTGTAATATGGATATTTTAATCATTAATTATTTTGCATGCGGACTTTGAAGTGTACACGATTACTATTTATGTCTCTATCTAAATTTGTAAGAGCTTTCATGATAATTATGTTCATTTAAATTTGCTATGTTATAATAAGCGCAAATAAGAGCTTTTTTTTTAATATTGTATACCAATTGATAAAGCGAGTATATAGTATTGGAACTCACGCATTGCTTAAATTATGTGTAGTATACCCAACTATAAATTCCATTGAAGAACAATTTTAAGCTTCCATGGTAGGTTTAGGGTATGAAAGGATTAGGTACATAATCAATTCTTATCTCGATCTATGACATCATTTTAATATTAAATTCACTAATATTTTAATTTAATCTCAAAATTATTTATACTTTGTCTTTCCCACGAAATTTACCTCGATTTTCTTTTTATATTCCTCTACCAAATTTGTCAAGTTTTATTGGCCATGATCCAAATTTCTCTCATTTAAACATGTCTCTCATTATCCCACAATATTTATTTTTATCCTTTTTTTTGGTTACAAAATGCCCGTGGGCAAATTTGGTGGGATAAAGGGAGTCGAAATACTCCTTCCGTCTCTCTTATTTATCATATTTTTTAGTTTTGAAAATAAACTCATCACTTATTTAATCTTTTTTATACATGATAACTTTCTTTTAAAATTATCAACAAAATTCAATATTTTTTTTGTTATTTATCCCTTTAAAAACAACTTAATTTCTCATTCATGTTTAAAGAGACAAATGGGTATGGCTAACAAGCCCCTATAGCAATTTATTACACAATAACTCTACCACATGAAGTAGTACCAAAGTGAAAGACAGAGATAGACCCGAGTCAACTCAATCAGTCATAAAGTGATTACCCAACTCATGTACTAATCACAAAATCACACCATTCACTATAATAATGGTTATGTCTAGATTTCATCCTAAGAAAGCAAAAGTTAAGCTAGCCTACCAATTCCCTTTATTTCCTACACCATCTCATCCTATCCTATTACAAATAGTACAACTAGTCTAGCTAGCTCCCATGGTCCACGTGTACGACATTATGATGTTGACTAAACAAAATCCAAAACCAAATACCATAAACCATAACTCGCTACATGTCAAATTTTACCATTTCGGTGTAACAATTGATCAAAGACGACACAATGGATACAAGAAAGCTCTTCAAAACACCACCTTAAAACACAATGTACCATTCCAAGAACTTCACTATAAATGGGTTATCAGTGGAAAAAGATCTACTTCTGCTTCTTCTATAAGTTTTAATGAGTGGACAAGGATTAGAATAATTGATATGTAGTACTATTTTTTTTTTTTTAATAGTTACACTTTTTCGTTTTTACGTGAAAGTTTTTTTGGAAAATATAATTATAAAAAAAATAAAAATAAGATTAGAAAAAAAAATAATTTTAAAAGTTTTGGTTGTTATATATAATGATATACTTACATAATTATTGGTGAGACAATTTAACAAAATTATAGCACCTTTTTTGAATCAAAAAATAATACTTATTATTAGTGGTAGATTTTTTGTGTAGATCTAAAGGGTTCAAATCCTCTAGATTTTTTGGGTCAATATACAAAAGCAACATGCTATATAACTATTTAAAAAAAATACTTAATGGTTAAGAGCATAGTTTTTAAACTAAAGGTTGTTAGAGTATATAACATATCCTAGGGCCTCAACCATCAGCTTAAGCTTTTGGTTGAGTTGGTTCCTTGACAAAGGTAAGAAGTTTGAATCTTAGTTCTAATTTTTTTTATTTCATAAATAATTTATAATAATCCAAGCTAGACGATTCGCCATTGCTTGTTATGTCACTCGTTAAACTTATGTCTCTCATTCATATTTCAACTACTCTTGTGAGAGACCGTCTCTCAAAAAGACAACCTCAAAATAATAAAGTTATATTTTTATTTTCTCATTTATTTGTATTAATTGGAATATTTAGTCTATATATCTAATGTATCTCTTACAAAGACTGTTTCTCACGACGATTTGTGTTCTTATTATCGAAAAATTGTTTTGTATGATCCACTCCCTTTTGGATCATTAATTACTTCCCAGTTCCCATTAAAGGAGCAACCAAAAACGAAAATGGCATGCATGCATGCACGTGGGAGTCTTGAACCTTAAAATTGTCACCATAGAAGAAACAGATTAAATTAAAGTTGTTGGCTTACGTTAATGTTACGTTCAAACAAGTGAATAACGTACTAGTACTTCAGTTTAGTTTAAGTGACACTTCTCAAAGTTCTGAGAAACACAGGGGTAACTTGTTAAGCAAGTAATATACTATTTGTATGTACAAGCTAAGGCAGTGAATTGATGAAACAATAGAGTGAAAAATTATTGCATGAACAAGTAATAAAATTACAAGTCTTTTCACCTGCTTCTTTCTCTTTTTGACAAATTTCCAACAGTACTTCTGTATTTCACACTTCTAATTTTTATGGGTTTTCATCATTTTTCACTAAATTAACTTCAATGAACCAAGATGCTGATGCAATTTAGTTACTGATGATCAGCTAGACATTAGTGACCTTTATGGAAATGAAAAAATTAGGCAAGGATGATGCAATCTAGCTAGCACATTAAAGTATACGCCTAGATATATATGTCCCTTGTTCTGATTAGAATGTTACATATAGTGATATTTTACCTCATATGTTACTAACAATTAGTAAATTATTATAAGTAGAACTAAGTCGAATCAAATTGAAAACAAAATAAAATGAACATGTCAAGAGAAAGTACAGTCAAGAAGTAAAAATTACGAGCTACTCAATGTGTGTAAGCATACAAGTTAAGATCATATACTTTATAATGAACTACGCTCTTTGTTCCTTTGAAATTGTTATTATTTTTATAGTGTGTCTATTTTATGGAAATATCTTTTCTGGTCATTTCTTTAAATCTCATCTCCATATTCTTTTTCTCTTTTTTAATATCTTTCAAACAGTTCAAATGACACATGCCGTACCACGACTTCTTAATCGTTCTGTTTTTCAAACATTGCAATTTAATGGGGATTAAAGGGTAACAATCTACTTCTATCATTTGGCAAAATAATTTGTGGGTTAGTTTTAGCTTATTTAGTTAATACTCCTAAGTCCTAATAAATGGTTAGATTATTATAGATTTGATTTTCACTTAATCTTTCTCGTTTTTTCAGTCTATCCCATAATAAAAACAATTCAGTTCAACAAAAAATCACTTATGCTAAAAAATCAATAAATCGATAAATATTAATTTATTTTGGTATAAAAATAAATTTAGCCGAAGGAAATTACTTTTCCCCTTAATTAAACAGAAGTTTATGGACCAAAAATGATGGCAAATTTAAAAGTGATTTTCAACGCGTGCGAAATGTGTCAGGGACAGGAAGTATGTTCTCCAAGGCTAAATTAAACAAAAACCGAGGCCCAATAAACATGCAAATGCTCTTTCATTATGATTTTGCAGAAACACCCTAAAAAGCCCGTTACTTTGGCCCTTTAACTTTTCTCATTAATTACACTGACATTTTTTTTACTAACCTATATAGTCATTTTTACCCGTATCAAAAAAATTAATCCCACTGATTTTTATTTTTTTAATGATCCATGCCCTTTATTCAATTACTATTGGATATACTTTTTTGGTTCTGAAATATTTGCTACATTACAGTTACTGATATTACTTATTGTTCGTTTATCTTATATATTGAAGCTTATATGTAAAAATAATATAGTCAAGTGAAATCTTGTTTGAATCATTTAATCGCATACTTTCATAATATTAATAGTTTATAATTTTTAAATATACATAGTTCGATATATATATATATATATATATATATATATATATATATATATATATATATATATATATATATATATATAATTTAAATAACACATTAAATTTTGTAAAAAGTCATAAGTATAATAAAACAGAAGAATATTTAAATTATTTTTTCATCTTTTCTAAATTTTTTCACTTTTACAAAAAAATACAAAGGAATACAATTTTTTTTTTTTTTTAATTTTGTTGCCAAATACTACGATTGTGGGAGGGATTATTAAGGTCAGAGATGATGCTTCTGCACTTACCCTACAAAAAAATAAGTCTACTTATAGCAAAGTGGGGAATCAGAAATTAACCTCTTTAGCTATCCTTTATTTGTCAAATAATTGAAAAAGATATATCTACGTTATAGCTAGTATCTTGTTAATTGTCACTTTAAATTAATAATCAAACTTATAAAGTAAAGTTACATAAATATAGTAGATTATAAAAATATATGACTAAGTTTAAACTTTTGCTAACTATACACCAATGTGTATTTCTTCATTGGGAATCACCATATATCAAACATAGTAAAAAGAAGATTTTGTATGTAACTTGATATATAAATTCTAGGCGAGATTCTTTATCCTAAAACATCATTTTCTTCCTATTACGGTGCTTGAGAATATAAATCGGAAATATATTCTGAGATACAAAGAATTTCACTAAATTTCTAGCACAAGGAAATTAGAACGACATGAGAAAAAAACTTAAATGGAAGAAGAAACGTAAATTTACAATTGAGAATTGCAAGTTCTCTATGTAAAATGCTAGAGAGAAAAAGAAATTCAGAAATTACATGTATATTCCATGTATGTCTCATGTAAAAAATAACTTTTACATGCCTTCTATATTTATAGATGAGCATACAACTATTCATGAAGTAATCTGTCACTTCACCAACTGCAACATCGATTCACGAATCAATGTTGATCATGAATCAATCCATTCGAAAATATTCAATTAATATAACCATATTAACCGTACGTAGTTAGCATAACTAACAAAATCGAATAAAATGAACATTGCAAAAACCAACGCGAAACTCGCGACCAGTTAAAATCTTCATGACCCACGAACCCGCGACCAGTGACAAAAGCAACGACCCTCGAATTGTGTTTTTTCCATAACAAAAACTTTGCTTTGAAAACTCGCGACCCGCGAGCCTTTAGGCAATCCGTGAAAAACACTATCCACAAATATTTTGGGATATTTCTAATTAATTATCATTTTTGATAACCATAATACGCTTTAAATGATAACACAGTATACTGACATTCTAGTCTCCAAGGGTTACTAAATTCATGCTTGTTTAGTTGTTAGGCAAATATTAAAAAAAAATGAAGAAAGTAGCATTAAAAAATGAGTGTTTTTGCAAAATACAACTCATTATAATTACTAAGTTGTGCGTACAAAATTTAATTTTACTGATTAAAATTATTTCACATAAACTACAACTATTAGATGCAAATAATAATGTCTAATAGTTTTTTTTTTACTTGATTAGCTTATTTTTTTAGTCTAAACAATTGACGACTACCAAAAATTAAGCATACGATCAAATATGCAGATGTGACACTTTTAAATGATTATTTATAATTAATTGCTTCGTCTCTCTTATGAATTTGATCTATTAATCTTCAAAAAAATTTGAATAATTAGGTGTATTAGGAAATGTATTTTTATTAGCAAGACTAATTGTTGAGATGGATAAATATATATTAAACTATTCCTTTAGTTAATTTATTTAAAATATTTTGACCATAAATTGAATTTTTTAAAATCAAAACGAACAAATAATTATCATAAAGCGATTTTACAAAGTCCAAAGAGCATCATCACTAATGAATAATCACACATCACTCATCAGTAATCACCAATCAGTATAGTACAGTCCCCTTTTTTGGTTCATGACGTCACGTGGCAATCACGTGCATGATAATGAGGCTGAAAATGATCCCTACTCTCTAGCTCCTTATTAGTTATTACCACGTGAATGGTCACACTCATACATGCATGATGCATGCATAAGCACTAATTAAGTATCCACCTTAGCTAGTAGCTACTAATACTAATTACTTAAATTAGAAAATGATACTAGCTCCCATTATAATTTATAACCGGAGTATTATTGTTAATTTAATAAATTTTATGAATTTCTTTATACAAAGCGTACATTGTGATAGATAGTTAGTCTCTAAGTGAAATTACAGTTATTTGAGCGGGATTAAAAATTATTTTAGTAAAGTGTTGTAAAAATTATAATATGATGAAATAGAATATGTTTTTTTGATGTGGTCAAACGAGCACGCCAGTTGTGTGCTCGTTCTAGCTAGGATATAAGACAAAAGTTATAAATTGAAAAACTTAAATCAAAAACTGATTGTACACGCTCGTTTGAGCACAAGTAAGGGGTGCTCTTGAGCGTGCCATGCTCTTTTGAGCATAGGATCATGTACATAGTCTTAGGTCTCTTGTACTTGTGAGATTACCAAATAGCCAAATACTCTACTCGCTCATCCATCAAGACTTCTCAGAGCCATCGTGTCCTTCAACACATTATAAATCATGTATAAAACTGTTATTGAGCGATTAACGTACGACTCAAGGCGCTAATTATATATGTATTTTTAAATCAAAATAAAATAACCGAAATATTTTGATCCCTAATCTCTACCAATAATTATGTGGTATTTAATTGCATATGTAAACATGAACGATGATATCAAAATGATCAAAATAGCATTAGTTTTCATGCTATTTATTTAATAATTTGTACCATGATGTTGATTGGTAACACTAATTAAGTACGACATCTAGCTTGATAGGTAATTAATCGCACGCAAAAAGCTGTTGTAACTGTTGTCCTTATTATCCGATGTTCTCAAGCACTAAAAATAAGCTAATTTTCACTAATATTCTTATATTATATGATCAATTACAGTGAAATTTTACCATGCCTCAAAAATTAATAGGAGTACGTGCTTTTCTCTTAAGTTTTTGCTAACATTTTTAAAGGTTGTACATTAAATTATGCATACACACATAAAGTAATATTTCTAGTTGAGTTAGTTTTATATATATAAAAAGTAATTTATCAACCTATTTTATACCAATAAAAGTATTTAAAATTCAGTCAAAAATATTAAAAACTTCTTCCAGTCCTATTTAAATACAACATTAGAATTTTCACGTAATATATCTAATACTTTATTCTAATTATTAACATAGTTAATTACATAAAAAAAAAAAAAACTTTAAAAAATTGGTATATAAAATTACATCTTAAGACAAATTTTATATCATTTCACTTTATATAATTAGTAGGATAAAGTGAGGAATTGAAGGCCGCAATTTGCATATTGAAAAGATTATTTGAGCATTTTAATAATCCTAAGCCATGTCAAATCCTGGTGGAGCTTACCAGACATTGTAAATTGTTATAGACTCCTTTAGCCTGGAAAATGTCCATGTATGTCGGCTAAACTACTCTAAACCTACCTACGTCTGCCTTAATCTTTTAAGTGTTCTTCACTTTGGTATTTGCACTCTATAGTTTTCTAATTAAAGACACAAAAATGTGTTTTAGAAATTAAAGCTTGAATAAATAGTTATTAGAAAGAATCATAGATTAAATCTCTAAATGAGAATTTATTTTTTATCTTCATTATTGAAGTTTGATTTATATAATTTAATACTATAAAAGATTAACTTTTACCCTCTTTTTACCTTAAAATGATTTTTTATCCTAAAATTTTAAAAAAAAGCTAGTAGAAGTACTTTGTTACTTATAGTGTACCTCACTACCTATCTTTGTCATTCATATTAATTAGATTTGACTTAGTTATTACTTATATATACATTTCTTGATTATTGATTCGATTCGAATACTCAATTGAACAATCTCATTAATTTTTTATATAAGGTAATTTTAAGTCATATGTTGATATTTTTGAGTAATAACCTATTATATTTCTATTAAATATGTTTTAAAGAATTTTTTTTAATATTTGATCATTAAGGTTAATTTAAAATGTCCTTTTTATTTATATTATAAAAAATTAACATTTTAATTTATTTATAAAAAAAATATATTAATGTTTATAAAAAAATTCATAATAAAAATAAAACAATGGCAAAGAAAGTGGTGGTTCAAGTGCAAGACCGGTATGAATACCATGACATACTTTACATAGAATACCAAATCAAAAATACTCTATACTATATAGTATTTTCTCCGTTCCATAATATTTGCTATAGAATGTGATATGTTAATATGTTATATAGAAAAATGTCACTATCAATAGCAAGTATTATGAAACAGAGAAAGTAGCTTTAAGAGTACTAGTAATAGTATATTACATGAAGTACTGTCAACTTTACTTGTACAACTAGAGAGAGTAGGGACGATCTACAAGTGGGCGCTAGGGTGCCAGCTGGAATGGAAATGCGGAGGGCCTGTCAGCTTGTCACCAACAACAATCTTAGGACCCACCTAAATACCTGGTGAGAATGCCACGTGTAGCATCAACATGCTCTATTGATAGCAATAAGAAAATCTTGTAAGTCTTCTTGATCCACAGTCCACACTATTTCAAAATGCTCCAATGTTCAAAGGTACTTCTATAAATATAGAAGTAATACTCCGTCTAATTTAATTTAATTGTCTTATTTGATTTGGACATAAATATTAAAAAAATAATAGAATCACCTAAAATAATAAATTCATGTGTAATATTGAGTATATTTATTATTTAGAATTAGAGGAGACCACTTAAAATAGTAGACCAATGTGCAATATTGGGTACTTTTAATATTAAGAAAATGAGGGAATCACCTATAAATGTATGTCTTAAAATAAAAATGGGACAATTAAGCTGAACTACCCAAATAAGAAAATAAGACAACTAAAAAGAATTAGAAGGAGTATGTTTTCCAATTTATAAGTACAATTACGTACATTTATTAGAAATATTTGTTATTTCTAAGTTGGTACACTCTAAATAATGTAAATCAAGTTCATACAAGACTTATATAATTAGCCATTTGCAAAAAAAATACAACCCGTCTTGTATGAGACCGTCTCACCATGAGACGGGCCCGTATAATTAGCCATTTCTTTAATTGATTACTTTAAGGTCATAAGTAATCGTTTTAAGGTTATAAGTAATCACTTTAAGACTATAAAAAGTTATTATTTTAAAATTATAAGTGATCACTTTAATGTTATAAATGATCACTTTAAGACATAAAGTATATATTTGGATCAGTCAATAGAGATGGTTTCACCGTGAGACCGTCTCATTTAAGAATTAGTGAAAAAAATAATTAAATGTAAATTAAGAAAAGTGAGTAAAAAACAAAATGGTTGTATCATATTATACGAAAAATAGAGAAATTCGTAGATGAGATAAAAATATAATTTTAAAGTGTGCATAAATATTAAAGTAAATATAAATTTTGACTAAAAATAAAATTAAGTAAATTTATCATAATAAACTTAAAAAAATAAATTGTTGATGCAAAAGAAGTAATATCCATGGTGTGCATAGACACATTGGCATATCTTAAATGATTTTTATTGGGAGATCAACTCATATTTCAAATACTTCATTAAAATATAATATTAATTTGGAAAAAAATAGACTATTCGTGTGACATGGCGCTAATGTGAAAAAATACTTATATGACATATCATAATGATGTAGAATATGAATTGAAAAGTAGTATTATTATTTATGGTAATTAATTAAGTTAATTGAAAAGGACTAATGATTTAAATTCTCAAGAACACATAATTATTTTTGTTTCTAACTCTATTTTTATTTTATAATGAAAAAAGAGTAAAAGTTTTTTTTTTTCAATTGAATTTGATGAAGGTGTTAAGCTTTTTAAGTAAAATCACATTCTCACCACCATCTTCACCATGACTTTCCACTTTAACAATCACTTAAAAAGCAGAATTAATAAAACAATAATGAAAAGTATGAAGTTGAGATAAACCCCCAAAATTCATCAGCATCTGGAAACCGCCTCCCCTTCCCCTAAACATCATCACTATCTTTACCTTCACCATCACCATCTTAGTCAGTTTCCCATCCATAAATCAAATCGAATATACTTAAGAAACTAAAACTCAACCCAGAAAAATAAATTAAGGTTTACCCAGAAAAATAAAATTAAGAAAAATAAAAAAATCCCAAATCAATAAAATTAAGATTTACCCACAAAACTAGCCTTCAATTGCACACAAAACAAGTTTCCATGATATATAACATTAGAATCAAAAAATAATTAGGAACTCATTGAAAATCAAGTTCTCAAACAGTCATAAATGGCGGATAAAATCGTCAGCCAAAATAGCCAAATATCGCCGCCGCCACCACGACCAACCACAATCTCTGTGGGCCAAGTTCGGTGGTACTTTTACTTATATTAATGGTGGTCGGGAAGGGGAAGGGGAAAGGGAAGGGGAATGGGTTAATGGTATTGGGATGTGTAACGAGATTTTTAGTGTTTAATTTTAGTTTTTTTTTATTTTTAAATTCTAAATTAAAATAAAAATACAACTCTAAGAATTTGTGATTTTTAAAAGAAACTTGTTTATTACTCCTGATACATAATGTTGTCATATAGTTAATTTATCATATATTTACATTGAGAAAATATAACGAATGAAAATAAATGTTTTTTACAATTTCAATGACATATTCGATGAGGGGTAAAGTTGGCTTATTATTCAAGCGAAATGTTTGTAACTCTTCATCATTTGCTCGTTTTCCAATATGTTGAACAAAGTCTCTCAATGTGGTATTGATGATGAGGTGCACAAAAGCTTTGAAAAATTATTCATACTTTCACTACGTTGTGTGCTCGACATTCCAGCCCAAAAGTCATCCTTGAAATAAACTGGAACTCATCGATGCCTCAAATTAAACATATCATTAAACCAATTCACCTCCTTTTAACTTATATTTTTCACCAATATCTTCCCATCGTTTCTCAAATTCTTCAATATAATACTTAGAGAATCATGAAGAGCTTGTCGCATTTTTTTCGAACCTTATCATTATGAGGGTTGAAATTCAAATGCTTCTTTGCATTTCTCATGATATGCCAGATGCACCATCGATGCTTTGTCTTCGGAAAGACATCCTTAATTGCATTACCTACAAATTAGATTAACATTAAAATAGTTTTACAATGAAAAAATTGACGTTTATAAGTGAAATTAAATATAGTTATCGGTATCCTCACAAGAAATAAGAGCATTCCTAGCAAAGTCCATTGTCCATGCTGATTTACTCCTATGAATGGGCAAAAAGGCATTCTATACCTATTTTTCAAGTATGTGGTATTGAATGTAATTCCAGCCATTTCATTAGTCATGATAATCTCTTTGTAGTGGGGACTAATAATAAATCAGTAATTAGACATGAATTTTTAATTTAAGGGGTCTAAGGAATGATTATGCTCTAAAACCACAGTAGTAAGTTTTCATTGCCCACTTTTCTTATCGAGTGTCGCATTTATCTTAGCTTGACAACCAGCAATCTGAGACCGTGATGGTTTTGTTGGGTCCTTGCCTCTAGCCTCTAGCCTCTAGGAATAAACTTCCTTCTTTTGTACATGCTAGCCTCAACCTTGTGCATTCATTGTTATCTGCACTCTTAACTCCTTTAATTTACCACTCTCTCAACTTCTTATTTTCATTTGAAAGCCATTTTCCTTGGCGAAATTATGATAGAAATCAATCACCATCCCACACGATGCAAATAGCATTCCTTCTCGTGGAGGATTAGAAGGTTGTGACGTTGAATCATGCACACCAAATATGATTGATGGGGTAAAGAAATTATGCAGAGAAAGAAAAGAAGTTAGTAAAAGAGGAAAGAGAGAGAAACATATATAACCTGTATTACACCTACTGTCAATAATCTATTTCATCATGAATTTAATATTTTTCATAAATATACAACAATAATTAAAATTCTTATCATCTCTAATTATATATAAAAATGATAGATTGTGTACCTTTTGTAGATCAATAGCAAGCCGATAAAAGTCACTTTAGTTTGGAGCAGTAACATAAAATCAGAAATAACCAACAATGGAGCATGGAGTAGAAGGAAAAATTAGAATGAAAGTGTAGTTCATATTGGAAAAAAAATTAAAATTTCTGGGTTATTAATTATTATATTGTTATTTTAAATATATTTAAATAATTTAATTAGTTCCAAGACACTATTAATGTAGTTTTATTATTATGTATTTAATGTAGGTTGTTCGGATTAATGCTCTTAACATGGATAATACCAAAATTAGATTTCTACTTTATTGCCACCTATGCTGCCACTAGGTGCCACCTAGGCTGCCACCTCATGCGGGTAGGTAACTCGGTGGGTTGATCTAGCCATCTCCTATTAACGTATATTAAATAGGTCAAATTTAACTTTAGCCATTAAAAATTAGAGAATAGTTATCTTCAAGTTTTGATTATTTTCAAATGCAAAAAATTTTAATTCTTGCTTTGACCAAACTTGAAACCTAATTATGTGAAAATTCATGCTGCAATTAATTTTCTTGAAACTTCCACCCTTTTGTCACATTGTGAAATCTATGAGATATATACTTCATTCATATTTTGATTTACAAAGTAATTGGGTAAAAAAGATATTGTTTCACTATTTACCTTTAAAGTAATTCTTCTATGTCATATATGGATTTGGATAATATGAAAAAAAAAATAGTATATATCATGATGAAATTAAAAGATAATAATATAATATAATTTAAAAGAAGATCTATGATTAAAAATATAGCAAAATCAAAGTAGCATAGAAAATATAATTTTCACTATTATTGACAATTTTATGTTAATGATTAAAATAGGATGTAATAACTACTCACTTTTATCTCTTTGATTTTTCAATATTATACACTAAATTTTACTTTATTTGCATAGTGTTGAAAAGTCAAAGGGCAAAGGATGAAATGAATAATGGTTTTTTAAAAGTTTTTCGACCAAATAGGAGTAATCTCCTACATTTGTACGAATGTAGATAAGTTATTCTAATTCTCTTATTGACTCACATAAAGCCAAGAATTTTTTGCATTTAAGCTAATTAGTAATTTAGAAATAATATATTATCCAAAAAAAAAAAGAATTGATACATTTATTACTTAGTATTTTTCTTAAATACATTATAAAATTTCAGGTGTTTAGTATGGAGAATAATATCATTTGATAATTGTTTTTTTTTTTCCGTGTTTGATTTGACAAAATTTAATTTTTGAAAATGAAAAATTTGAAGTTAAAATATTCAGTTGGTCTTGGACGAAACGGCCTCATAATGAGACCGTCAATTTGGGCCCGCCCAAATCATACGTGTAACAACCTCATATGCTTTCTCTCGTTTAATCCATTTTCTGGGCATTTTTCAATATTAATCTTAAAGGTACCAATTTTGACCTTAAATGTATCAGTTTCAACTTAAAGTAAACTTTAAACAGATCAGCTCAAATAAAACAATTTTCAATTTTGACCTATAAGTGATCAATTTTGACGTTAAACTGATCAAGTTTTACCTAAATATGGTTCTATTTCACAATTTGAGAACGAAGTTAATAAATGGTATTATTTTATCACTCTATGGTTAAATTTCAAACAACAAATGAATGGTCAATAACACTATTATTAATAGTGTTAGAACATTGTACAATACATGTATTCTTATTCAATGCAACATGATGGTTTTAATGGAATATAAGAGTATCCGTACCCTTTAATCATCGATCAATAATATTGATATTACTCAATCCTCAATATGTTTATATATATATATATATATATATATATATATATATATATATATATATATATATATATATATATATATATATATATATATATATATATGTTTGTAAATGGTTCAAATTAAATATGTTAATGGTTAAATTATGACATATAAATTGATAATTGATGTTTTATGATTTAACTCAATTTTGAACGTATAAGCTTCAATTATCATTTTAAAAATAAGTATTCAAAGTCTATAAAGTTATTGTACAGGTTTTAGTTCAAATTACATATGTTAATAGTTAAATTATGACATATAATTTAACAACGGTGTTTTATAATCTAACTCAATTTTGAAGTTCTAACCTTCAATTATCATTTTAAAAATAAGTATTCAAATTGTATAGATATATTGTATAGAATTTAGTTCAAATTTAATATGATAATAGTTTTAACACTATTATTGATAGTTTTATTGACCATTCATTTGTTGTGCGAAATTCATCCATAAAATGATAGTATAATAGTACCATTTTATAAAACTTCGTTCTGAAATGTGAAATAGAATCATATTTAGGTAGAAATTGATCAGTTTAACGTCAAATTGATCACTTATAGGTCCAAATTGAAACCTTTTATTTTAATTGATCTGTTTAAGTATTAATTTACGTTGAAATTGATACATTTAAGATCAAAATTAAAAAAATGCATAGAAAATGAAAAAAACGAAGAAAAGTGTGTCATATTGTTACACGGGCGAATTGTGCCGACCCAAAATGACGGTCTCATAATGAGACTGTCTCGTCCAAGTTTTTGTGTAAAATATTTTCATTTTCTTATAAATATTTTTCCTTAAAATTTAAAAGAAACAATCATTTGTGTCATCTTTTCATCCCCAATATCTATATACTTGAGCATTTTTTAGGGATTTATAGCAAATTAAAAAAACATAATCATCATTTGTTTTTTCACTAAAAGCAAATTTGAAAACTACTTTCAAGAAAAACATTTTCAATTAAATTAATCATAGCTAAAAACTAGGATGTCAATACAATAATGATCCCTTCACAAAAAATTTTCGACTAGAAAAAAACAATAAATACGCAGACTCAACTCAATAAAACAATAATAATAATTAAACTAAATAATGCAACTAAATTAAAATAATTATCTTGTTTTTCGAGGGCAACTTGTGTTCCATTTTCAATTGCCCCTGTACTTTTCTCAAGCTATTCTATAACTAAAATATTTTGTAAATTCAAATCAAATAAAAGTCCTTTTCAAGATTCAAAATTGAAGTAGTACACTAAAGGGTGTCAACCAAAATGTATGAAATGTAGAGTATAAGCAAAGAACAATTTAATATAACCAATGTTGAGCTTTCCAATGAACAAATACAGATATTATCATGTTGCTAGGAGTAGTAATACTAATACAGTTTGAACAGTAACTCTCTTTAGAGACCGTCTTTGTGAGAGACGGTTTCTCAAGTCCAGACCCATTTATTTCTTATGAATTAATATAAAGCAAAAATAAAAATTAAAAAAACAATAGTTTCTGTAGCCAACAACAGTCTCTAAGAATACCTTACATATTTTAAGGCCATGATTACAAAACTTATTGGAAACTAAGGTAAGATAATTACTAACAAAACTTTTTTATTTTTTGATCCATTTAAAGTAAAAATATCAGATTCAAATGAGTATTCTCCCTCAATTTCGTTTTTCTTCATCTTCAAATACATGGATGATTTCATGCAAGAATTCGAAGATTTCGTGACACAGGCTCAATGAGATTCTTCTTTTAATGCCAACTTATGTTATTTATAATCCCAACTTACATCATATTATATGCCAATTTATATAATATATTATTCATATCGACTTTTTAAAGGCTTCTTTATGAATATCTGATAACACATTAAATTTAATAATAAATACCAACTTAAAGCATAATTAATCTCAACTTATATTATGGTCAGTGCAAACTTAAGTTAGACTTAGTGCCAAATTACATCAGAGTTAATTGACATTAGGTATAATGTAAGTTAGCATTAAGTTTGATGTAAGTAGGGCAATAAGTCTGATGTAAATTGACATTAGGTATGTTGTAAATTGGCATTAATTCTGATATAAGTAGATATTAAGTGTGCTGTAAGTTGACATTAAATCTGATGTAAGTTAGTATTCAGTTTAATGTAAGTAGGCAATAAGTGTGTTGTAAATTGGTATTAGATATGATATAAGTTGTATTAAGTATGAAACTTAAATATAATATAAATGTACATTGTGATGATATAAGTAGGTATTAGGTGTACTATAAGTTGGCATTAAGTATGATGTAAGTAGGCATTAAATGTGCTGTAAGTTGGAATTAAATATGATGTACGTGTCCATTAAGTCTGATGTAAGTAGGCAATAAATGTGTAGTAAGTTGACATTAAGTCTGATGTAAGTTGGCATTAAGTCTGATTAATTAGGCATTAAGTATAGTATAAGTAAGTATTAAGGATGATATAAGTATGCATTAAACCACAAAATCCTTAAAATGTAAAAGGATTTAAGATACACAAAATCTTTATCATAACATATACAAATAATAACAATAAACGATCTCTCATAATTTAATACATCATAAATTTTCTTTATATACACAATTAAATTGTTTTTTATTCAAGCCCCTACACACAACTTCTTTGAGATGCATTTTTTCGCTCTGATTTTCTTCGAACCATTAACAACCATTGAAGCCTATTCACAGCAACAATCTGAGCAGATGTAAGCTTGATCTCTTCTTTACCATTACACAAAAAGACATATGATTTGCAATTAGAATAGATGTTTTTGTCAACCCTGTGTATACAAAACAACGCCAATTTATTAGATATATTAAATCTCAATTTGTCAACCTTGTATTATACTAGATCTCAATTTATATTAAACTAATGCCAATTTATTAGTTATATATTGAGAATTTACATTGATCTAATGCCAACTTATATCACGCTAAACATGCATGTACAATATATTTGTAACAATATATATCATACAATTATAGGATACTTAACATGTATTTATAATACAATAAATATCAATTTACATCAAACTAATGCCAATTTATTTTGTATAAAATGCCGATCTAATGCCAACTTACAATAACCTAATCCCAACTTATAATAATGCAACAAAAACCTAATTCCAATAATCTAATGCCGTTTACACTGATAACCTAATCCCAATTTACAATAACTTAATTCCCACTTACAATAACCTAATCCCAACTTACGATAACCCAATTTCAATTTGCACAGATAAAAACATCACTTATAATAATCTAATCCCTACTTACACAGATTAAAACATCACTTAGAATAATATGATCTAATGCCAACTTATATCGTATTAAATGCCAAATAATACATATTAAATGCCAACTTATATAATATTAAGAGCAAACTTTTATCATATTATATTAAATTAAACGCCAACTTACAAACCATTAAAGCCAATTTCTAACATATTAAGTTTTAATTTATGGAAAAAAACAAAAACCCCCAATTTTACAAAATAAAATCCATCATCTTAAACTTCACCATGTATCCCAAAAGTTTTTTTTTTTTTCAGATCCACACAAAACCCCGAATTTTTTAAAAAAAAACTCATTTATAGTAGATCTAATGCCAATTTAGTCAGATCTAAAGTCGATTTAAATATAAAACAAAATTTTACTTACGATCCTTCATTTGTTTTCAATTTGACATAGCATAGTTTAGCCTTCTTCCTTTTTGGTTTTGGGCTGGAACCTTGAAGATCACCATTCGTTTCGGGATTTTTGTCTGGTCTTCTCAAATTTTCCATTGCAGATGCTAGGGTTTATGTCATCATCCATGTCTAAAATAAAAAAAATTTCGAATTTTAGTTCATTAAAGAATAGAATTTGGTTAGTAATGGAATAAAACACTCGAAAAATGGCGAAAAAAAAAATTAACAACAAAAAATAACTAAAAATTGCATGCGAAAAAAAAAGAAAAAAACTATAATTTAACCATACCTGGTTTTAGACGAAGGAACTAGATAATGTCTTTGCTTGAAAAAAATGGCGAAATGCACACAAGAGAAAGAAAACGAGAGGAAGAAAAGAAAGGGAAATGGCGAAGGGAAAATGATAGGTTTCTGAATGAGGAAAGTAGTGTGTGTGTTTTTTTTTTTTATTTTTTTTTAAATGATGTTATAGTTTTGGGTAAGGGAAATGGTGTGTATTACAAGGGACAAAATAATGATGGGTTGCAGTTTCCAATTACACATTATTTGACATAATTAACTCTTAACTGCCATAATTACATGTTTTTAATTTATTTTTTTTAAATGGGCCGGCACATAAAAGGTAGTCTTTCAAAAAGACTCTTTCATAAGAATTTTTAATACTAATATGTCTTGGAATCTATTCAAACAACTAATATTTTACACTTTGTCATACATATTTGTCTTGCAACTTTTGGTCAAGACCCAAGAGATTGGCTTAGTCTTGCATCCTAGTAAATCATATATAAATGTGACCCACTCATTTGTATTGACTCTTTTTATGAGGACTATCATTTTCTCTATGTCACAAATAGAAATAAAGGCAACACTATGAAACTAGCCAAATAAAAAAGAAATTATAGTCTCTAAAAGGGATTTGTCCCTAATTTTATCATAAATTTTTAGCTAACAATATTTTATGAAATGTATCGAATATACTTATAAGCCATAATCAACTTTTATTTATGTATTTAGCAAAATTAAGAGGCATATTTTTTTATTGTCTTAGCTTTGAGTTTATACATTGGACACAAATACTTTCCTCGACTTTAGTTTGATACTACAAATCCAAAATAATAGTGGAAGTAATAAACACCTTCAAATAAATAAACTTTGTGTTCTTTTAATGCTCTTGACTCCTAAGAGCTACAAATGATGTAAGAGCTACAAATAATAATATGCTTAATTAATAAGAGCATTTATAATACTAATATAAGGTGGACTAAACATTTATCTATATAAAAAACTCTTTAGACGGTCATTATTTTATTTTGTATTATATAGAATTCAACATTAATATAATTTTTAATCAAATGACTCGAGTCATAACCTAAATAGACTCACACCTAAATTTCATTTGTACTTGAAGACTTAAAGAAGCTGACATGTTGGTATTTGCATCATTGCATAGAGTATGATGAGTGTATAGATTCTTTTTACCATCAAGGTAACTTTAACACAACCAAAACCAAAAGTACAGTGTTAAAAAGGGTAAATTTACCTTTATTTTGCTTTGTAATTAGTAATAGTGATAAATTTGTTATTGGATTTGTACACAATAAGACCCGCATAAGAGCAGAGTTAGTTGCACTCAAACTCAATAAAGTTCCATCATAAAATGAATTGGTAATAAGATTAGTCTATCAAGCTTATATGTTAGCTAATATCTCTCTAATTTTCTGGTGTGTGATCACGTGTGATTATTTTTTAAAGAAATAATAAAGGTTAAAAATGTAAATAGTACATATAAAATAAAATCTATTCCTTTTGGTTATGTACCTTAACCAGTAAAATGATTAGGAATGGCAAAAAGAAGAAGAAACAGAACAAGTACTGAATAAAGAAGCTTATTGATCAATCAAAACTTGAATGTTTCTTCTTTGTTCTTTTACTTTGTATTACTGTCCAAAAAATGATTGTCATTACATATTGCCATCTCTTAGTCCTACATGTAAGTAGCTTTATACATGGATAGTACAACTCTTGAACAACCTGCAAAGATTATGTTCATCTTTTTGCTCCTTTGTACTTGCAATTGTAAAAATTGTCACCTTACATTCCTATATCTACTTCACATTCGGCTTATTGCCAAATAAGTACGCGATTATACGCAGCTTGGAGGAGGCAAAATCTCGGTGATTGAACACTATTGAGTCTAGCCTTGTATTTTGGGCATTTCACCCTAGTTAACAAATGAACATCTTCAAGTTTTTTACTAGGAAAAATGGTGAATATCTGTCGAAATCTGACTATTTGGCATGTTTGAAGTGTGATAATATTAACCTGCATTTATAAAAGGAACAACTTAGCATAAAAGTTGCACAAAAATGTGAGATTAAAGCTTTTAATTGAAGGACATATTAAAGTAGGACTTCTGTTAGGCCGTGACAATTCATCACATAATGACCCCGTGAGCCCACTCGTGTAGACACACCCAGAGGGCACCTGTGACTCTGTGAACTTCGGTCCACAAACGCACGGGTAATAATAATTGACTTGTATACACATTTGATGAGGTTCATTGTTCCCTAAAACCATATGGTATTTAGAGGATTACCCCCCAAACAATACATACAAGTCTGCAACCCACTATTTTAGTGATTTGGGATCTTCCTCATATGTAAAGTATTTCCAACAACTTCAACCATGACTAAGATATGTTACATACTCAATAAAAGGGGATAAGCAAATGGGAAACGCTTAATTTAGCGCGTTTTCTAACTTACTATTATGGGTTTTGTAGGATTCAAAGAGTCTAGGTTTCTCCAAGAGGTAGATAGAAGTTGAAAAAATGGTAAGTATCAGAGTTGTGGGGTTAGTAGCAAGGAATTGCTCAAGTTTGACCTATTTAGTAAGAGTACTTATTCTGAAGAAGATATAAGAGAAAACAGAGAATTAGCAAAGGGGAAGATTCATAAGGGAATGAAGAATAACAGCAATAACAGAAGGAGTAAAAGAACTAACCTTTTTTGGGGAAGGATGATGGTGGGATGTCACTTTCACCATTATACTCACTTGCATTGTAACAGTGCCACTACCTACATATTAGGGGGACCAAAAACTAAGTGTTACTTGCCTTTAGAAATTTGATGCAATTTGACTTATGGGCTTTGCATAAGATATATAATACAACAGGATGAAAAAATTATTAAATGAATTTGAATTTACTTTCTTTTTTATAGGAGTTTTCATCACAAATTTGACTCGGGAATGTATATGAAAAGAACAAGAAAACCGAAGATGACATGAAGGACATGACTGGAAAAGGGTATGAAGGATTTAGGCTTACATGTTGAGACGGTAGAAATCGTAATGAATGATGGGCAGCTACTAGATCTGATCTATTTGTTTATGTAGTCGATCCCGATATTTTGAGATTAAGGTTTTGGTATTGTTCTTGGACAATGAGATAACGGAGAAAAAGAGCAACTTGTCTTTTTTTTTTTTTTTTTTTTTTTTTTTTTTTTTTTGTAAATGTTGAGAAACAAAAAAAATTGGGTTCTTTGATTGGCACATACCCTCCTAAATTGATGCTAAAAATAAAGATGACCACTAAAACTGATCGAGTGGTTAGTGTATCCGACTCTGTCTTTTGAGATTAAAGCTTTGACATTGTTGTTAAAATGCAAGAGCACAAGGACGAAAACAAAATTAAAGCGCGTAACTAAAGATAAATATAATAGAAAAGTGATTGATTTATTGTTTTGGTAATTTACCTTCCAAAGGTTCTTTTGCAATGTGCACCTAAACAAGGAACATCTGGTCTTTTCTTGTGAATATTACCTGCACAGAAGTTCAGGAACTTCAAAATTTTTGAAAGTGATATTTAGATGCTTGGAAGAAAAGAGGAATAGTATTCTACCAAATTGTTTGATATGAAGAAAATCAATCCTTTTAGTAATAATTGAATCCACCATATCCATGAGCTTGAGGCAGTAGCTCCTCCACTTCAATCCGGGCACTTGAGCAGCTCATACTTTTCTTGATTCTGCCTCGGTTTATAGACTGTACCTCCGCTAAAAACACGCTATAAACTGGCCTATGATCGGAGAATCTGGATTCACCACGAACATAAGATAGTTGACGAAGGCCTTTCCCGAACCATAAAATACGATCACACCTTCATAAGCAACCGATAGCTAAATAAGAAGGTATAACTACTCAAGTATCCGAAGTTTCGATAAAATCGTGACAATTTCGAAAAGCATTAAAATGTGAAACATATACACAAGATTTACCATGCGGGAGTTCTTCGCTTTTCTTTCTGATGTGTATCGGCACCAGCATATCTGTCCGAGTTTTGGGAGTATTTGTACGTAGGAGGGAAGCATATTTTTCCTTCGTTCCATCCCTCGAAAACACGCCCCTGTCTCTGCTGTATGCTTAGCTGCATACAACACAAAACATCATTCAGACCAAGTATTGTTCTGCATAAACAAAAGGGTATAAAGATCAATATATCGGGATCAGATATAGTAGTTCATACGTCAGACGCGTACCTGATCATTCTCAAGCAGTGCTTTCCAGTTTCTCATCTCAACGAGAGCCTTGGCAGACCGGTAAGACAGTGCAATCCGGTAATTCAAATCCCCAAGCCAAATGATTTGACTGCAAAGAAATTTTATATATATCACAAAGTCTAGACAAAGAGCTGCAATTTGTCAACGTTATAAGGAAAAGATTTCTTACTCATGGTCCAAAATTTGCTGAGGAGAATGCTCATCACCGATGCCATGAACACGAGGAAATCTAGTCTTCTTAAGTATCTCCATGACATCGGAGTTCCTTCGTAGCTCATCGCCCTCTTTTTGCCCTGAAGTTAGATGACTACAAACGAAACAAAAACTCGTTTGATGCAAAGACATGCTTATAGAAATCGAACCCTGCAAAAAGAAACATATACCAAGTTCTTATATAAGTTTGAATTCATGCCTCATCGAAGGGTCTCAAAGCACAAAAGTCTATTTTCCTAAATATTCAAGTACCTTGTTTCCGAGATACCCCATTAATCCTCTTCCTACACATGATACTTTCATATTCTGAACATCATTTCTTAGATCACTTCTTACCCAAACAGTGAGAAATATCCCCACCATTTGCTTGCTTGCAACCATACAGTACTTTGACTGACCGCCTTGTCTTTCAGTCTCCTCCATGGGAAAACTTCCATTGTAATAGGACATAGGTGAACAATGTGGTACAACCGGTGATTCATTGGCGTTTTCATCATCCGAGGAGTAGTAATGATAATTAGGATCATAATCAAAAGCCCTTTGTCCCGACATAAAACGATCACAAATACTAAACCTTCTATCAAGCCGTGGTTGGGGCTCCAACATATCATTGTCTACCCTCATGCTCCGACTAAGGGAATGAAACGACCGTCTATGAAAAAACGAAGAGGCCTTTTGTCTTGTTGATCCCTCAAAGTCAGAATCTAATTCTACAATAGGATCAGGGACTGGCGAAGGTGTTCGATAATAATCACTTGAAACAGGAAGACTGTTTAGTGTTCTTCTAATTAGTGATAGCCATTTCTTAGCTGGTGCATTGTCTTCTGTACCCAAAACATTACCAGCATTCAGAGGAACAATTTCCTGAAAGCTGAAAACCAACAATAATCGGGCCAAATTACATTCATCGTCATCATCATCATCATCATTATTATCATACCCAGTATATCCCGCTCATAGAAGCTATGATAAAGCATTAGGGAGAGTTGGATGACAACAGACCCTACCCTTATCAGATGAGATAAGGAGGTTGCAGCCAACGAGACCCTAAGCTCACGGGCAAATTACATTATAAGAATTAAATGCAAACATTTAAAAAAACCTAAATTTGAAGTTTGAAGATCAAAACACACCCAAGAACATAAATGTCAGCAGGAGGTGATGTATGAAGCCAATCTTCAAGATTCAAATGACTAGGAGGAGATTTTCCAGCTACATTCCATGTTGCTACAAAGATCCTAAATGAATAACAATTAATTTTGTCAAAATTATATCTCTTTTCATTTAAATTTGTTAAAGAAATTTAGGCCTAACCTATAATTTTCTACATCAGTGACTTGAGTAGTATCTAAATCAATCTTAACGCGGCGAGGACGATCATAACTCCTTCTATATGGCCTTTCTGATTAACCCAAAAAGATTAGGATTAGGATAAGCATAACAAGATATGTAACAATGAGATTAAAGCACAAGAAAAAAAATGCAAAAAGTAATTCCTGGAAAAATAGCATTTGGTATGGAATTTAAGGAGTAGGGTGGTCCAAAAGCAATATAATGTGACTGATCTGAACCTGTTTTGCTTTTCTTGAGAGTGCATGCCCCTCTCTCAGACAAATTGTTTCTCCAATCTTCATCACAACCTGGAAATAAAACCATAGTAGGAAAAAAGTTGATGAAGCAAAAAAATCACGGGCAATTTCAAAATACTAGTAGAAGTTGGGATAAACTCGTGCATATGTGCTGAATAAACTCAATCTACCGTTCATCTGGATTATATGTTATACAATTCAATATAACGATTTATAGTCAAATGATTTGGCTTAGACAGACCTGAGACTAGATTCTATGTATAGAATTCTTGTACCCAACTCTAAAACTTCTTGAATTACACACCCCATTTCTTAACCCCAAAGGATAGGGAAAAGAAGGGTGTATAAAGAACATGGGATAAATCTTTTACTGTTAACACAAGTTCATATGACAATAAAAACCAAAATAAAGGTGAATAAAACAGTTTTGATCCAAATATTACCCCCCACATAAGGATGAATTTGCACATTTTACAAGAATCAGAAAGTCATCACAAGTTAAAATCACATCAAATATTTAACCAGTAAAAGGTCATGTAGCATAAATTTTGAATCTTGGGAGCTGAAAATTGGTCAGTCCAGAACCCTCATTATTGTTAGTATTGGATTTCTTCTCAATTTTATCGAGAAAGAAAAAAAAGAGAAAATCACCTTCAAAGAAGATATCATCTGCATGAAATTCTTCAGCTTTACTCTTGATATTTAACCATTTCTTCACCAATGTTTTGGGCCATGAAAGCTTCATTTATGCAAATCAACAATTATAAATCTGTCATCCCAAAATTAAAATAATAACAATATTTTATTACCCCAACGCCGTTAAATGGCATTTGTGGTCTGATGTACGCAACCTTACCAACCTTACCCTTGTTAGCGGTAACAAAGAGGTTATTTTTTTTTATAGATTTATGTGCATTTCTCATACAAACACACCTTGCTCTTTTTGTAGCTCCCATCTGTCATTGTTTTCAGTAATTCATATAGAACACTACCCACAAATTTGAGTTCTTTCTTTTTGGTATATACTTGGATTCAAGATCAATTTATACCACAAATTTGAAAAAAAAAAATAAAAAGTGGAGTTATCCCAACAAAAAAATGTTGAAGAGGATCAAGTTTCTCTCAAACCAATCATTAAAAGTTAGAATGAAAAGAAGAAACAAAAGATCCAATCTTTTCTTATATTTCTAATTTTCTCACAAGATGAAGAGAAAGAAATCAAGTTTAACAAAGAAAGAACATATTTTTAAGCAAATTTGGTTGATGGGTATTCGAAATAGTAGTTAAATAAGTAAAAGGAAGTTAGAAAACTTGGTTAACACAAGTCATAATAATACATTTGAAGTAAACAAAAGGATTGGTTGTGAAAAAAAACAGAGGAAAGAAGAGGGGAAAGGCAAATGAGAAGAAACATAGGAAGAGACAAAGGAAGGAGAGGAATTAGGAAAGAAAGGGATGGAGACAGTAAGAAGTATGACAATGAGATTCTGAAAGAAGAGGTAAGAGGAACAATACAATGTGGGGGACATAAAGAAAGAAGACTAATCTCTCTTCTTCTAATGCTGGTTAGTATTCAACATAACAAGGCTAAAGAATCTATATTTGAAGAGAATAAAGTGCAGGGGAAATTGGGTATTTAAATTGAGGTTTGAGACACTAATTTTAAATATATTTGAAATATGATTTGTAATAGTCTCTGAAATATTTTGAAAAATTTATTTATTTTGTAATTTAAATTTATGCACCACGTGTATAGGTTAGATTAACCATTTTTTTATTTGTAAGTTTTTCTTGAACCGAGAGATTCTTTGGTCGCACTCTCTTTTATAGATATAAGTTGCCGCCTTCCTTTCCTCCTCAAACTCTGATCATAGTTTTCTATGAGAGAGATATAATCGGTAAGATGATGATGATGTTTTTGTATGAGATGATTGTTACCGTAAGAAGCGGCTCATACATAACTTAAATGACTTTAACTAATATACATTATGGAAATATTAACTTATTGTTTAGAGGCCTTCCCACTGTGAAACGATATCTCATAAGATTAGCTGAAATTTTTTTCAAGTACTTTTTTTACACTAAATTAAAGGTCATTCTCCAATTATAATTTTCAGACCGACAATCATAAATTAATCCAGTGGATAAAAGGGTATAAATAAGGTCTAAAATCACTAATTATGTTTGATTATTATCACTAGTTATTTCATTCCCCTTTTCTATTACATGTTGGGAATCCTTTTTACCTTGAAATAAAACAAATTGTAGTTTTTGGGTTTATATTGTATTTCTCCTTTTCAAGATTTTTATAATTGAGGGGTGTATGATAAGGAAATTAATGAATTGTACGTTTATAGTACACATGTATTCATTGAATATAAATGGAATATAACTAAGGAATATTTATGTTGATTAGATATCAAATTACAAATTGATATGGTTGTGCTAACATTAAGTATGTGATCAATTAGCATCTATATTTATGGTAACAAATCACATTGTGTATATGTCAAAACTCAAAACAATCAATAGTATACAAAATAAAATTGAATCTAATTTATTAAAATTACTAAAAGGATAAAAAACTAAAAGAAATTGCTTAAATAAATTCTTTCGTTTGGACAAAAGTAAGATGAGAATATATTTAATTAATTTATTACATGTATTAAATATGATGAAAGTGTATTTTGTTTCACTAATGAATTAGGGTTTTATGTGGAGTTACAAAAAGAGTACAATTTCATCTATAGTTCATAGTTTACACTAAGAAGGTTGACTCTCATTGTTAATTAACAAATTGTCAACTTCTCTTAAAAAAAACTTAGCAATCAAAATGCAAACTTACATATGTTGCCAATAACATAATAATAATAAAAATGTTGAGCAACTTGTTATTACCGTATCGTATAGAGAAAATATAAAACGTATATAATGAAATAAAGATATATACTTCCACATTTAATAAAATATCAAAAACAAAAACACCCATAAAGATCAATAATTGTACAATGTAAATAGAAGGTCTATTTGCCTTATAAGTAAAGGGTAGATCATTAATAGCAAAAACATTTATTCTAGGAGTGTCTTCAATGACTCAAATTAGAGTTATCTTCTGGTCAACGAAAAGGAGACTGGGATATAGTAGAATTTGCTCTTAGTTTTCCTATCTATATAGCTACATCAATTTATTTTGACATTTCTGACTTAATCTCTCACATTTTTAACCCTTAATTATCTGATTAGAGTCTGATTATAAATTCCAAGTACCTTAGCACCAATATTCATGAGACGCAATTTTTCATGGCTAAATTTGTACCCCAATACATACTCTTCTATTTGTTTGAATTTATTACATTATGAATTTCTGTAAAATTTTTTCAATCCTAATCCAAAATCAAAGAAGCTGAACAGTAAGCAATACTTATTAGTTGTAATAGTTGTTATAACAAGTAAACATTAGAATAGAATAGTTGATTACTCTTAATTTTATGGATAATCATACTACTTTCCCGTTCCAATATCGTCGCAATGTTGGAAATACAAGCATTATTCACTTATCTTTCTTAATTTGTGATAAATTGTAATATATAAGTTAAAACATAGTCAAGTGAGGTTTTGTTTGATTCGTCTCGATACAAAGATTATTAATATTTATATAATTTTTATTATACATAATTATATATATTAAAAATTGAATTAATACATTGAACCGTGTGAAAAGCAAACGTTGCAAGCATTTTAAAACAGATGAAGTAGTAAGTATGGTTTGGATGCATCTAATTATAATATGCTCTTATTTGATAAATACGGATAAGTTACTAATAATTTACCAAATCTTCACCGGCCTAACCTATCCCACAATCATGAATTCACCAATAGTACACAATTGTACTCATCCTGGGCAGCTGGGTACTCTTATTCCTATCATCTTATGAACATCCTGGCACTGTCCCCCTTCATTTTTGCTTTCCTAATCATCACTTAAAAAGTCAAAAAGTCTATTAAACAAAGATAAAATTTAAATAATCAAAATTAAAAAAATGTTAACTAGCTCAGTTGGTAAGATTTTGTAGAGATAAATACTTTTTAAATCAAAAGTTATATACTTTATATAAAATTGAAATTTAATTAGTTAAAGTATATTCAGTGCAAGGTAGATGTAGGATAATTATTAGGCTTTTTTAATATTCGACTATTTGTTACTTTTGGTTAGTTGTAGCTATATAATTGTAGATGTTAAGATATTTAGATTTTTAATTAACTGTATATGTTGTAGTAAAGATAAAATTTAAAACAATATGTTTGATTTTGAAACAATATAAAATGTGGAAACAACTACAGCACCACTAAAGATTACCTAAACTTTTAATTCACCAAATATCGATATTTTTTTTTATCAATTATGATATTAATTCTGAGCAAAAAAAGAAATTAAAAAGATTTAGGAGAGGTTGGATTTTGATTTTCCACGTTCTTTTATTTGATGAAATTCAGTAAATTCTAACTTATGAATTTTAAGACAGTAAAATGTGATTAATAACTGCTAGTTGTGGTACAGCTTTTGACATATTTGGCCAAGATTTTATGAACCTTCTGTTGTCTTAATTAATTGGTTGGTACCCAATTCTTGAAACATGCCAAGTTTAGTTAAACAACCTTTTTCAACTGAATAAATGTAATTAAAATACTTAAATAAAAGTAAAGGCTTTAATAATTTATTACCTAATGGTTAATTTTTAGAGTATATTCTATTTAAGAATTTTAGAATAGCTTAGTGGTTGAACGCTTTTGTTTTTATTCTCGTGACATGAGTTTTATTTTCACTACCTAAAAAAAATTAATTTTCTCATTCTTCTTGAGTGCAAGAATTTTTCTGTTCAATAAACTGAATAAAAAAATTTCTTATACCAATCTATATAAAAATATATATCGAAATACCAAAATTTTGGTTGAAAAATAAGTATACCATAATTTTCTCATCAAATATAATGTATAAGTATATTTCATGAGCAATCAATTGTCACCCTATATTTCTATATCTTAAAAATGTTGTTACACTTTTTCTTATTTCTTTTACAACAAACATAAACGAAATCAAAATATTATACTCAGGGGTCAAACAGACAATAGACTAGCAAACAATAATATTAAAATGAGTTAAAATATTTCAAAATGGGAAATTTATATTTTAAGACAAAAAATTCATTATATTATTATTTTTAAAAGAAATTTAACAATAAACAATTATATAGCTTATATTAAGATTCAAACACAAAACTTCAATTTTGAATCTATTTTTTTGACCATTAAATTTTATTTAATATTGTGTTATTTAATCGGCCCTTACCTTGTAAATTAGTAAGAAAAGGAGTTAAAAATACATTGGATGATAATTGGAACAAAAGGTCGGGCCTCCCTCAGCCACGCGGCCCGTAGTGTAGCTTATACATTGATTGATTTAATACTATACTATCAATATAGTATTCTGCTATTCAACTACTATCTTCCCTACAAGGGTTTATCATTATTCATTCATAGAAGAGTGAATCATTCACATCATAGAAAGTAGAAACTCACCATTAATCTTGTGCATGTTCTCTATTTTCCCAAATCCATAAACCAAGAACTTCTTGTATTAAGCAAATGTTATAGTTCTGCGTTTAATTAGTTCGGTAATCAAGATGAAACAGTATCAATTTCCCATTTTTCCCTTAAATGTTAATTAAGAAACTCTCAATAAGAATTGAATGTTTGCCTTTTGGGAGTGCTAACAGGCACATTTACTTTTGCACTGGTTCCTTATTTCATCAACACTAATCACTTTCTACTTATATTTTGTGGGTGGGTCTTTAGATTATGTGGAAATTATTGGAGTATTTGGCAAGCGGCTGATAGTGGATAGCTGACCATCTGATTTTATTAATTGATTCGCCAATGTCATTTTGAACCTGCTACTATCACTACAAAAAACTATTAAAATGGCGACAGACGTTTTCGTCGCCATATGATAGCTAAATGGTCAAAAAGAAGGGTTGGCGACCGGCGGGCGACAGCTTACGTGGTCGTCGCTAATCTCTTCGTCGCTAACCCCTAGATGGACGCTCTTTCCTCGCTGATTTTTAAACGAAGACTCAGCGATAAGCGGGCGACGAAAGTTTCCATCGCCCAAAAGGTAATAAGCTAGCGACTAATGGGCGACGAAGTATGCCGTCGCCAATGCAGATCTGACATGGACTAATCTGACATGGACTGGCGACCAACGGGCGACCACCTCTGCCGTCGCCAACGCTGCGTGCATTGATAAGACTAATCTGTTTGACTTTACAGCTTAGCGACCACGTATCCGTCGCTATGCCGTCGCTTGCAATAATTACCTTTATACTGTGTAGGAAATTTTATTACCGTTTCATTATTATTATTACTATTATTATTATTAGTATTATCATTATTAGTATTATTATTATTTTTATTAATATTATTATTATTATTATTATTATTAATATTACTACTGTTATTGTTATAAATATTATTATTATATATATTTTATATTAGTTACAATTATAAAATATAAATATAAACACATAAAACAAATATATTAAAATGAAAAAACTGAAAATATTATATATAAATCTAAAGTTTATTTACAAAGTCACAAAAATTACAAATATTTTTAATCATTCATTGAGGAGGTGGAGGAGGGGGTTGATTTAAATTGAAATGCGACTCAAGGAATTTCATAAATTGTTCTCGTTCTCGTGCTAATTGTTCAGTCATCCTTTGATGATACTCATAGGCTGTCTGAGCATTTCCTCTTCGAATCGCTTCCCATAATTGATTATTAAACTCCATTTGCCGGGCTTCTAAGTCCGCAAACCTTTGTTGTATGATGGCGTCATAATCAGGTTGTGCAGGCTGAGAAGACGAAATTTCCGTTGGCTCGGGAGGATAAATAATCTGAGAGGCGGAACCAACCCCAAAAACCTCTTTGCTTTTTTTGTATTTTTTATTTGACCCGCTTTCTACGTTTTTTATTGCATCCAACCAAACTTTACTTGGGTCGCGAGTTGGATTCTCCTCCATCAAAGAACGATATTCATCCTACAATAAAAAAATAAATCAATTACCAATAAACTAAATATTAATTGATACTAAAAATAAATAAATAAACAAGTTTAATAATTATTACATTAACTTTTTGTGACTTGCTATTTGTCCATTTGCTATTTGTCCATTGGGAACAATCTCCTGTGTCATTGTCAAAGACCCCATGCGTTCGGGTAAATATTTCGTAGGCCGTGGGTCTTTGACCTTGTGATTGTTCCTGAAATAATTAAAAAAAATGACTTAAAACTAAGAAAAGATAAGAAAAAAATTCAATATAAGAATACTTAATTGACAAAATACTTACCAAATCCCGCATTGTTCTGGCGTGCGGGATTGAGCCACCTAAATGGGTGGCTTCAGCTCTGTCTTTTCCTCCACGTCGGTTGGAGGAATTTCTAGCCGAAACGACTTTATTATCTGGGCGTTCCCAATCTGCCTTCCATCGCGCCCAGGTCTCATTATCGATGGAAGGAGGTTTAAATTCGGGCTTGCTTTTCAACGTCTTACGCCATTTGAAAAGCATATCCGAATAGCGCTTTGCCGCTTTTTCTTCCCACGACCTTCGAACAAAATGTTTGAGACGAGGGTCCCATTTGTATTGTTTCTAAATAAATAAATATTCCATCAAATAAATTATTTTAAATAATTTATACATAACAAAGTCTAAAAATAAAGAACAAAATAATAATTTTACCTTAAATTCATTAAAATAAAAATCTTTGGTGTGTTTTGTCACACCCTTCCAAGTACTACCATCGACATCTTGCCTATGATTGAAGGTAGCCCTTATTTTGGATGCAATCGTATTTCCGGATATCGGATTAAATCTTACAATAATTAAGAAAATTAGTAAACATTGAAATTTTAATATTGAATAAATATTAATGATAATAAGATAATTAAAAGATTTACTTGTTTATGACGGGTAGCCATGGAAGATTCGAACGAGGATCGTCTCCATCGTTCTCATCCATATTTTGAACGGAATCACGAGGGAAAAAAGTGATGGTAATTGCCTGGAAACACACTTGCTGCTGCATCATGCACCATCTGTGCGTATGGATTTGGATTGTATGACGATTGCTCTCCGACTTCCGCTGCAACATCAGATGTTGTTCCTATCTCTGTGTTCTGATGATATTCCCACTCATAGTAATTTTCAACAAACCCCCTTCTCATTAGATGTTCCCTTATTTCATCTACTTCCTTAAAACAACAATTTTTACACTTTTTACAAGGACATCTAATCTCAGAACTCATGCTTTGTGTACGAGCAAAATCTAAAAACTCTTCCAACCCTCTAATAAATCTTAAACTAAACTTTTCATTTTTTTCGTCGGTTGTACATCCAACTTCTTTCTTGCCTAGAACTCATTTTTAACACCTAAATATAATATAATAACATAATCATTCAAGTTATCAATAAATTAAGTTAATGACAATAAAAATATATATATGATAATAATAATGTAATTATTCTAATAAAAACTAATAAAGCAAACTAATGTCAATTAAAATAAAATATAAAATAATAAAAAATATAAAAACTCAAGAAAATAACAAAGAAAATAAAATATGTACAAATTAAATAATAAAATTAATGACAATAGAAACAAAATATAAATAATAAAAATAAATAAAATTAACTCATATAAAAAAAAAACAAAAAACTCACTAACCTTTTTAAATTTTTTAGCTTCCAATGCTTCGAAAATATACTACAAATTTTTTAGCTTCCAAAGCTTCAAAAATATACTACGATGGACAACAATCAGTGGGCTATTTGTAGAATAACATAGCGACAAAACGGCGATGAAAAAGCGATAAACAAACCATCGCCATTGTTGAATTCAAATTCAAAAATATGGCGACCAAAGGGCTACGTAACATACCCGTCACCAAATTATTAAATAAAAAACAAACAAGAAAGAGAAAATAGGCGACGCCCAGGCGACCAGGGCACCCGTCGCCCAGAATCTGGAAAAAAATAAAAACCAAATGTTTTATTTGGCGACGGAAGGGCGACAGTGAAGTGCATCGCCATATTGTAAAAGTTTAAAAAAAATGAAAAATTCAGTTTGGCGACCAATGGGCGACGCGCCAAGTGCCGTCGCCATTGCTCTTTTTGCTTTGCGACCCACGTGTTCCTCGCTACGTCGTCGCCAACTTGCCTTTTGCTTTTGCGACCTCATTTTCCCTCGCCTAGTCGTCGCCGTTGGCGACCAGCTTTTCCTGTCGCCATTTTTCCATCGCTAAATCAAGAGTTTTTTGTAGTGTATGAGCAACTTGTTCAAAAACCGCTTGTTCATAATAATAAGTTATTTTAATTAGCTAATTTACCAAACATTAGTATTGTATGGTTTGATCATCTAACCTTCAAATGTATCAAATTAAGCTAAAAATTGCCCTATAAAATGTTTTGTTAAACACCTTTAATTAATTAATTTCATTTTGATGGTTATATAATGTCTTTGAATAGGTTTCAAAGCATAATTCGAATTTTAATATCTATAAATATGCTTCATAAAAAATTATAAAAAGTATGCATGCATTAAAATCATAAACCTAATAAAACTTTAAATCCACGAAAAAATCATATATAAATTTTTCCAAACATAATTAACCAACAAAGAGAAACGTGATGGATTAATTATACTTACAATATATATGTTGATTTTAAATTTTTTTTCATTTTCACATTTTTTAGATAATTATATCCCTTTATAATTGAAAATTTGAAATAATTAACTAGACCATAAACCCACATTTTTATCGGATGAAGAAGTTGAGATATGCATGGAAGTTTATAGGGTTCCCACCTTTTTTGATCATGCTTATCTAAAACCTTTCAATTGTTACTTTACACAAGAACAATATATATGTGCCTACTAATCAAGAATGTTTAGCATAATTTTGATCCTCTTTTGACTAAAATTTAGACTACAATGTCTAGTAAACCCTAAGCAAATCTCCAAACTTCAAGAATTTAGCTCTTTTGAGAGATTTTTAGCTCACTTTCTATAGGATAAATGACCATACATGTATGGATTAGTATAAATTAGTATCCTCTAAGAAGATGGAAATTATAGTTTAATTACATCCATATAGGATCTTGTTTAGCCCATAAAAGCATCCTTAAGCCTAGATTAGTAGCTAATAGGGTCTCCCACATCATCTACAAAACATGATCTCATGGAGTTTTGTGCAACTCATAAAAGTACTCTCTTTTTGAAATTTATTATGTTACTAAAGCAAGTTTAGATCTTGAAGTAAGCCATTAATAAACAAATGCTAATCACCCTTCAAATGTACTTAGAAGTAACAAAGTATATTGCATATATGGGCCCATCAAAGTGAGAAGTATAAGTATTCTATTAATGTGTAATTAAGGAAACCAAAGTGATTTATTGGACTAAGCAAACTAATTAATGGATTAATTGTATATCACATGGTGCTTGTTATTGGGGAATGTGTTCGTAATTTAATTATTCTAGGTTTATGGCAAATGACAATCCAGTATAACTCAGCTTGTGAGTTCTAGTTAGTTAAGCGCATTTATCAATCAAATTTCAGAACTAGCTTGTGATTAACATAGTAAATCTCACCTAATTAGTTAATAAAGTAAAAATGAAACCACCTCAAAATATATTAAAATGGAATTCATCTAAAAACACCATTTTCTCTTTTATAAATTTCAAAAAATTAAATATTAAAATAATATTTATTTTATTTATGGTAAAGATAATTCTCTATAGTCAAAAGGAAGAGAAAAAATAATATAAGTGGTCACTAGTAACTAATTACTAGTAGAGATCGAATTTTTATCCAAAGGATAAAAGAAAAATTACTCAACTAAAAAGCCCATAATTCTAGCGCACTCTTACTGTTACTCGTTCGAGTATCGGCAATCTAAACACTCTAAAATGCATGCAACCATATTACTTTTGTTCGATTGAACCGCCTTACTTGTTCGAGTGCACCCAATGCTCATTCAAACAGCTCCACTTTGCATCACGTGCCACATCTTAGACTTGTATGCTCGTTCAAGCTCCTATGTTTCTCCACTTCGCAACTCATCCCTCATCTCACCCTTTAAGCTACATGCTTATCCGAGCCATCAGACACGACTCAAAGCATCATATTAATTATATTTATGAATGTCAGAAAAACTATAGTCTTACTTAAAAAAAACCCAAATCAACCAATTTAATTTTATAATTTTTATAGGTTGACTTAAAATTCAAACTGATCATCTCCCCCAAATAACAATATCATCATCAATCCAATATATTCCACTCTAAAACAAGGTCCGAGTGACAGAAGATAACAGACAATCTATATCAGTACCCTCTCTAGAGAGAGCAAAGAAATGTAGTCAATTTTATCCATTTAACTGACAAAATAACAATAATTAAATAATAAATGACGGACTAAACTAGCTTTACAAGCAGTCATTTGCCCATCTAAACTCAAAATATTTTCCTCACGAAAGACACCTAACATTTGACCATAATATTCTTTAAAATAAAAGGATAATTTAATTGGCTTCTATTTCTGGAATATACAATGTAGTGCGAGGTACTTGTATTCAGTAGTTGTTCCTTTAATTAGAAGCAAATCACCTTAAACATCATTAGAAAAAAGAGCAACTAGATCTTTAATTGTAAGGGAATCTTATATATCTATTCTTGTTGACTTTTGAACGTAGTTTTGAGTTTTGACCTTTACATTATTCTTTATATGATTTTGAAATGTTCTTGTATTAAGTAGACTAATATTGATAGGGCCAAAATCATAGTGAAAAAAATTATTTGTTGCTTAATGTATGAGCCACATTTTTTATTGTCACCCAAATTTATTTTTCTTGTAATAATTGAAAAACAATTTATATTTATCTTAATAGAAAAAAAATAACAACTCAAGAGTATTAGTACAATTGGATTCAACAATTTCAAGTACAATCATGTGCGATTGGATTCAATGAAGAAGTTATGATGAATTTCGAAATATTCCCGTAAATTGAGTTACTTTATTTCTTTGAAATCAAAGTAAAATAAAAATAAAAATAACTTATTTTTATGAAAAAGTAAGAGAAATGTGTTTATGAGAAGAAAATTTCAGTTAAATGTGTGGATGAAAATTTTTTAAAATGTATAGATTATGATTAAAATAAAACTGAGAAAATATAATAAAAATAATTAAAAAGAAAAGTGAAATAAATTTCATTTTAAGAAAGGAGGTATAACATGACTTGTAGTAGGTTACCCTTGAAGATAGTTAGTTGATTGACACGCAAGAGAGGCATCATATCAAGAATATATTATTTTTGGGGAAGATGATGGAAGTTAGTCATCTCTTAAAGACTTCAACCATAAGAATTGTACCCAAAATGGAGAATTGCAAAACTTAAGTAAAGCAAAACCCATAAAACATGCATGCCCTCAAAATCAGTTCAAGTAAAAGTTTGAGTTCAAAAGTAGAATGAGGAATCATACCATCATAGGAGTAACTCCTTAATATGGGGTTATGTACTTGCTTTTAAATTTTGAATCACTCCAATTCTATGCCACCACTTATAAATTCATCTATGAGACAGTTTTATGTTAAATATGTTTTTTATTATATGCGTTTAATAGTCTAATTAATATAAATTATGAGAATAGAAATTTCTTATTTTGAAATTGTCTCACGTACAAGTTGTCTATTACGTACAAAAATAGCTATTAGTTATATAATTCCATTTATTAATGTAAAATTGTTGTTTGCCAATGCAATAGATTTAACAAGTAGAATTATGTGGTAGTAACAATAGTTTAAGGTTCAGATTTTTTGATTGTCCTTATATTATGTGTCGAAATAAAATGAAAAACATAAAGTTTTGAGTTATGTGGGTCAAATTTGAATTGAATTAACAGACTTGATTAATGTAGAATCAAATAACTTTTAAAATAGGTCAGTTTAAATATATTATATATCAAGTATAAATTGAACTGAGTTAATTTTGAATTTTCTGGGATTCGGATTAGATTCAGATTGAGTCGAACAAACTAGAATTATGTTTTCATTGTTTTTGAGCTAGTTTAGAATTTTGAATTATAAAATAATACATATTTTAGGTTTGACCAATTTAAATTTGGATCCACCAGCATGATTCATACTTTCTTCGTTCCAATTTACTTGCAACGCTAGTTTTTTTATGTAGTTCAATACACTAATTTAATCCTTAATATCTCTAATTATGTATAATAAAAAATTATAAAAATTAAAAATTAATAATTTTTGCAATGAGACGAATAAAACAAAATCTCACATGACTAAATTTTGACTATAGATTAAAAACTAATCACAAATTAAGAGTGATGATAAATAGTGTCATTTTTCTAATATTGAGACTAATTTGAAATGGTGGAGGAAATATAGGTTTGAAAAATGTAAAAAGTAAGGATAGCAGATATCCTGATGATGCCATACATGCGATTTCTAAGAATGTTAATGGTGAAAGCGAGTTGTAACATTCATGTTTGATAATTGTGTAATTTACGTACTATACTAGTAATTATTGAAACATAAAATTTTATATGCAACTATTGCATCTGTGTAATCCTACATTCGTAGGAATGGTCTAATAAAAAAGGAAAATTTCACGTGGTAACTCTGAGATATTGGGTTTTTCATGTGGTAACTAAAATTTTTAAAAAATTCACACGATAACCCTGAGGTTTTACCCAATTCAATCTCCATGACCTTTTTATCCAAAAAACTTTTAGAAACGTTAGTTTACTGCGGATAAATATAGGTGTACACATATTTAACCTTTGTATCAAATCTCATTGCATCAGAAGCTTATATTTCCCCCCAAAATATAAACTCTAACTTTCTCATCTTTCCCCCAAATCACATTTTAGGGTTTATGTTTTGGGGCAATATAAGCTTCTGATGCAACGGGATTTGATAAAAGGGTCAAATACGCGTATAACAATCATTATCATTACTAAATCAACGTTTCTTTTTGGGTAAAAAGGTCATGAAGGATGAATTGGGTAAACGTCAAGGTTACCGCGTGAATTTTTAAAAAACTTTGGTTACCACATGGAAAACCCAATACTTTAGAGTTACCACGTGGAGTTCTCCAAAAAAATTTAAAACTCATTGACTTCAAGCCTTAAAACGCTAATTTTAACACTTAAATGCCAATTTTAACACTTAAAACTGTTACAAATCTTTTTTTTTTTCTCTCCAAAGTCTTATCTTTATTTTTTCACTACCACTCCAACTTTAAAACATTTTTTCCAAGACTTAAAATGCAAATTCCAACTCTTAAAATTCCTACTTTAAAGTCTTAATCTTCATTTTCCAAAGACATAATATTATTTTTTACCTATCTAGTTCAATCATTAAAATGTTTATTCCAAGGTATAAAATATCTACTTCAAAATTTAAAGCCCTTACTTTAAGTCTTAATATTCCTTCACCAATGGTCAAAATAAGTACTAAACCAAGACTTGAATTATTTACTCCAAGGTTTTAAAGTTCTCAATTTTAAGACTTAAAATGTCTATTTTAAATTTTAAAATATTTATTCCAAACTTTAAAATATTCATTTCAAACTTTAAAATAACGACTCAAAAAATTTATATTTTCAAAAAATTATTTCCTAAAACAAAGTATTTTTCAGTTGCTGAATTTACAAAATGAGATGGGCCGCATGTATATGTAACTAGAGATTCAACACTATTGTTATGAATGTTCTATACAATGGTAATACTTGTGCAAAAAAAGTAAGGGCGAAAAATTTTAAAATATAGGTTTGAGATAATAAATAGGAGGTAAAGTTTGAGAAATATAGGTTAGTCTAATAACAGAGAGATTTTCATTCAATCCTAATGACCGTGATTTGATTCTCAAAAATATCTAGATGAGTAATTTTTAGCCTAACTACTCTTGTAAGAGACCGTCTCTCAAAGAAACGACCTTAAATAAAAAGTTCATATTTTTATTTTCTCTTTAATTTGTATAAATTGACTTATTTAGCCATTTATCTAATACGTCTCTCGAAAAAACTGTCTCTCACAATAATTTGTGTTTTTAGCCTACCCTCACACTAAAAAACAGGAAATCTATTATCTCTTCGCTTTTAAAATTTCTGTTGGTACAATTTAATAACGTAATGTTTGCATTCGTCTCAAATTATATTTTCCAATCGTAAAATTGATGTTGGTAAAAAATAATATTGGATTTCCACTAGGGTAGAGGAAGCAGTCAAAGCGATGATCCTTGATTATGTACTTTGCGCAAAGAATCTCCTGTAGTAACTTACTACTCCAGTCTTCATACATAAATCAGAATTTCTGTTTTACTCTTTACCTTTTCAGCTTTATAAAAACACCCTCTTCAGTCTTACCCTCTTGTCTACTTAAGCTCTAACCATCAATTTAAAGCTACTTGCCATTTGTCATTTTTGCCTCCCAGTTTTCTACATCTACTCCAAGCTCGGTTGAGTGGAGATGTAGTCCCAACACAAATCAAAGTAGCTCCAACTTAGACGAGCCACGAGAAATTCGATAAACGCACATTTTCTCTTATAGAGGTGTTTGGAAAAATAATTTATTGTACAATTTTAACTTATTTTGATTTTAAAAGAGAGTTGAGTAGTCAAATCAGTCAATGTTAATGTTTGATAAATTAGCTAGTTGAAATAAATTATTAATATGAATAAGCTGCTTATACCAACGAATTCAAAATCAAATAGTTAAATCTGTTAATAAAAAATTAAAGTCCAAATCTTAGGTTGCATTGTAAATATTAGCCTATAAATATATTAGAGGCATAGCGAACTTCTAGGATTTAATTAAATTTGAGCAGTCATGCTATATTAACAAGCAAGATCAACGTGCATTTAAAATTAAATTGTAAGACAAATATACATATTTTTTAGTACGGAAAATGACCAACTTTCACCCACTATTAGCTCCGCCACAGTCTATAATAAAAAAGAATTAAAAAAAAAAAAAAAAAAGCAAAATTTGCAGCTGCAAAACAAAATGTCTGAGAAATGGAACATTGATGTCTAATATTCTCCAACATGAGAGTTGGATGTATTAACCAATAGCATTTGTATAATGGAACAGAAACTGTCACGGTATGGGAAGAGAAGACAATGCTATCCTCTCAAGTTGAATCCCCTAAAGATTAAACATATGAATGACTAAAACATTCTGGAGATAATCATTAAATAATTTATGTATTGAGTTTATTGTTTGAAAATAATCGAATCAAATCTATGTCCTACAAATTTGCATATGTATCCCATGAACTTTCTGACTTGACATGATTTTTTCTTTTTTATTTTTTAACCAGAGCATCATGTTAGTGTTCCTTAGTTTAAAGATTAGTTTTACATCTAACTAATATTGGTCAATACTCGTTGATGCCTATTTGTCATTTGAGGGTTTTTTTTTTATTTTTTTTTTTTAACAGAATAGGACTCGATTCTACTTGTTTTTTAACAGAATAGGACTCAATTCTCAACATTTAATTTGAGGTTTTAATTGACAAGAAATTTGTTTAATTGTGTGGATTATGTACTTTAATCATAAAAAAATACCATAATTTCATGGACAGTCTACCTTAATCTTTTATTCACAAGTCTACACCCTTCACTCTCTACTCTATGTAATTACATTCTCAGCAAACTTACACTCTTTAAATATGCTTAGTATAAACTAAGTCTATACAAAACCAACTCTACATAATAACACATTAATATGTGAGTTGGAATGCACAACAAAAGCAAGTACGAACTAGTTTATGGAGGTACTACAAAATCAATTCACTTAGTTCCATTTAGATTATAACATTTGATTTTAATTGTTATATGTGACCTTTTAATACAAAATTTTTTTACAAATAAGTGTAACAATCTCGATAAAATAGGGAAGCATAACTTTTTTTTATGAGAATTGAAGTAGTTTTGACACATACTTCCATTATCGTATTCTATATAATGGGTTTTGGTAAAGTCGTTAAAATCAGATTAATATCATGGTATTAATATAGAGTACTATAAATAGGTATTAGCTCATCTAAACAGACTTTCTGTCACATTTATCAAAATTTGAATTCTATTAGATACTACTTCTAAGTTCTAATTATTTGGATTGAGGATTGAAACAATGATTAAGCTTTTACGTATAGTATCATCTAATGTACGTACATTACCCTATACGTCCAATTAATTCAATACTACCCTCTTTTCATTACCTAAATAACATGATTATAGTGTTAATTATTACTCCTATTATAATTCTAATCTCCTAATTCTTTGGTCTTACGATGTATTCAATTAAAAATCTCACAAGTCTTATTAGGTTCTTGGTACTAAAAGACGACAGTGGAAATGATTTATAGTGTAAATTTTTATGAAATATACTTTGTCATTTTCATGGTAATAGATCTTTGATCATAAAAAAAGTTTTTTTTCACAATTTTTCATTACTATTTAATACATTTTCAATTGGTGATGAATTGAAATGAATATTGTAGAGAAAATGAGATGATAAAAAGAGAACAAATATAAATATTAACTTTGTCTAGAGATTTTTCTGTTAAAATTAAACTAACTTTTCATTATTATTCTCACCATTCAATATTTATTAATTATCAAATAGGGAGTTAGAATCAAACTTGTCTATGAATACTGAATAGTAAAAATAATTAAAATGAACTAATAAAAAATATGGATCGAGTACTTTCTTGTGGGTAAAATTCATAATTTATGGTCCTAGTGTAGTGCCCAAGTGGACTTGGGATGACCCTACAAAGCATGTTAGAAAATTGGGAGACTTTTCACAAAATATTGACAGGATTTTCCGCACATTCTCTAAGGGATGCATAGCTTTCACCAGGGTCAATCGCTGTTAGTACAATAAATGATATCTGAGTAATTTGGCTTATGATTTTGTATGTTATCGTTAATTTTCGTGAAAATTGCGAAAGTTTTTTGGTTAAAATGTAACAAATAAATTAAAATATATGTAGTAAAACATCTAGAGTAGAAATGGACTTGGCACACAAGCAAGGCAATACGAGGACGACACACTCATGTCCTGGCACGACACATTCTGCCAACAATCACAATGGGGCATGGATGTGCCGCAATCACTATTTTGTAGGATTGGCACAATACAACATAGACTCACATAGACCATGTGCTCGTGTTACGTGATATTGTTTGAGCGTGACTGGTTGTATAGTGATTTGTCGGGCATGTGATGACCCGCTATAACGCAGTCTAGCACGACCCGTGTTGCAAGTCTATCTATGAGAGTGACTTCAATCTAACATAGATAATCACCCTCTAATATCCCAAAATAACCCCAACTCACATTTTTCAAGATCTTACCAAAATACCATTGAAAACACCCTTAAAATGACTAAAATCACATTCAAGCACTAGGACATGAACCTATAAACAACAATCATCTCAAAGCAGCATATAATAACCAAAAAACAAATAGAAGAAATAAAAAATAACCTGCCAAAGTTGATGCTTATGACACTTGTAAAGTGCAGAATTGGATAGCAGAAGAAAAAAACACTTAATAAAAGTGATCCCAAAAATCTGTATTTAAACCCCAATAAGAGTCAGATAGTACTAATTTGAGAGACCTAGATATATTTGTCTAATTCTAATTACACTATAAGCCAAACCTTCAAAATTGAAACCCAAATGATGCTATCAGTTAGTAAAGCTGAAATCCCTCTTTTATCATAGAGAATTGGCCTACACTCTACAGCATAAAATGTCACAATCTTTCTCCGATAATGTGATTGCATCATAATCCCAAACATATTGTAATTGGAGTTAGGCGTATATTCCATTATCAAACAAAAAACCCAAAGATTTTATGACATCTTATTATGCCAAAGATGGATTGTGGAATCTTACATAAACCATAACAAAGGACCACTAATAGAACATTGCATTAAGCCAATAATAATAATTCTTTTTGTTACATGATTATATAAGGACTTCATCTAGTAACTTAATTTTTTTTTTATAAAATCCATAGAAGATATAAAATTCTAAACATGATATTTTTTCAATCATTGGAAAGAATAACCTAAAAAGTGTTGGTGAATTTTAAAATGAAATGATGATTCGTAATTAATTATATCGATACTGCTCACGAAGAATGGGTAAGGAGTAAAATATTTTGAGTGATAATTATAACATATACTTTTTCTTTGTGTATATTGAGAGCCACGAGGATATAAATATAAACAAAAATCGAATTAGTATCACTTTACATAATAAATATAAAGCGCAGCCTAGTGCACAAAACATCCTTACACTTAGAGAAAGAGTCCTATCAATCTAGTAATTACAAACTAACACAAAAATTGGTGCATCAAGACTCCCTTTGCATATTTTATTATGAAAATAAATTGAGATAGAGATGTGTTAATTTTTGACATAGACAAACCTTGATGTTTAATCAACATAAAACCACCTCAAACCCATTGGATTGGACTCAAGTCTAATTTAATGGTCCAATGAAGGTGGAGATACTTAGGACATCTTCAATCAATCATGTAAAATTCTTATCTTATGCAAGCCAAAATTCCTCAAACGACATTATTGCATTATATCTATTTCCCAACAATGTTTCAAGATAACTTAGAGTAACAAGTACAAAATCATTTTATGCATAATTTAATGCTAGCCATAAAATTGTGATGCGATGCAAGTAATAAGTCCAAAGGGTTGGGATAAATCGCAAGGTTGCGCATAAATCGCACGAAGATAGAATATTTGCGATGTAATTTTAGTGGGACAGATTCGATTGGAAGCCAAAGATGACCATCGATGAAGGAGTTATTGCATGTACGACCAAATTTAGATATTTGGGATCGATTATTCAAAGTAATGGGGAGATCGATGGAAATGTTACCCATTGAATACAAGCGGATTGGCTCAAGTGGCGAGCAGGCACAAGAGTGATATGTGATAGAAAGTTTCCAAGTAGGTTAAAAGGTAAATTCTACAGAGTTGCAATCAGGCCTGCTTTGTTGTATGGGATAAAATGTTGGCCCGTAAAAAAGACTTTTGAACATAAGATGGAAGTCACAGAAATGCTGATGTTGAGGTGGATGTGTGGTCACACAATGATGGATAGAATTAAGAACCAAGAGTTTAGAGGGAAACTAGAAATTGCGCCTATTTCTTCAAAGATGCGTGAACATAAATTGAGATAGTTTGGTCATGTGCAGAAGAAAACTTTAAACGCCTCCGTGAAGAGAATCAAAAGTATCATAGTGGAGGGTAAGAGAAGTCGAAGAAGACCTAGGAGAACATAGGAAGAGCAATAAAAAATGACTTGCATGACTTAAACCCCTCCAAAGACTTGACTAGGATAGAGGTAGTTGGAAACGCCTTATTCATGTCTTAGACTACTGACACTCTCGTTTACTGGAATTCTTGTTCTTGGCCTTTGTCTTATCATGCTTTTACTCGTATTTTTACCTAGCCTTTTCAGTTATATGCTTTATCTTTTTTATATTTTGTACCTAAGGGTCAAGAATGTGGGCTTGCGATTCTGACTTCAACGAGCAATTTTCATGCAAGAACGTATCTTTTAAGTTTAGAGTCGAAGGACTCTTTGGCCGCATTCTCCTTCAGGGGTATGGGTTGCCGCCTCCCTTTTTTACTCGGACCTTGATAATAGCTTTCTATGAGCGGGATACACTGGGTATGACGATGATGATAATGACGACGACGACGACGACATAAAATTGTGATTTCAATACCAACATATATATGAATTATTCTTGAGAGATATCGTCTCTCGGTGAGATGACTTCAAAACAAGGAGTCCATATGCTAATAAATAATATTAATTGGGCTACCCAACCTATATATGAGGAATATCTTACAATAAGACCATCTCACACAAGAATTTGTGCATAAAAATATCTTTTCAATACCGTGTGTTCTCGAAATTTGGTATACTAATCCATATTGCATGTTTTGAAGAATTTGCTACACTTTTATTTTAAAAAATGAAATTCGCCCATTTATGAAAGACGAAAATAGTAAAAAAAAAATAAAAATAATAAAAAATTGGTTGACATGATACATTCAATAACAAAAGATAAAGTGAACAAAATGTAACATAACAAATGCACAGGTATATTTAGAGAATAAATGCATAACTTTGCAACTATCATTTAGAAATTAGAAAATAATAAGTGTAGTTGTACATATAATTTGTGGTTTGGGTTTCTCATGAGATCCATGTGGAAAAAGAGGTGAGCTTTCATGTACCTATTGCCTATTGGGCCCTGCCATGGTTGTAGGAAGTACTTCTATTACCGAATGTTAATAACACTAACCAAATCTCGGTTGCTCATATTCTTCACTTTAATTAAAGTATTTGTGTTATTTTTAGTCGGGTATAGATGGGACGTTGAACACTTCAATTCGGATTAAAATATTTGGAATCTTTTCATAAAACCAAGTCAGATGCTTAAACATATACCCAAGTTCGAGTAATATGATATCAATGTTGTTGTGGATGCGAAACTATCTCGATCTAACTACAAATGACTAATGACCTAACCCAAAATGATGTGACCCATAATAACTCAATTGTAGAGAATCCCATCCAAAACCAATTTAGCCCATCGTTTTGACTGATCTATTAAAATGATATGAATCTTGGAGAATAAAACATTGGGAATTACTGTAACACCTCGGCCCCTCGAACCGCTGGTGACTATTCATGGAGACTGTAGACTGGCCCCACAAACCAACATAAGTCTTTCCAGCGCACTTTGGCCTCACTCGTGCGTGCCCTAAAAAAGATTGCTCCACACCATGCACGTTTAACTGTGGAGTTCTTAGCAAATGAGCTCCCATGAAAAGAAGATGCACCTTGTTGATATGAATATTCTATCAATTCTTTTTAAGCTAAATACGAGTTATTACAATTACGAGGAGTGATAATTTGGTACAAATTATATCTCTTTATCCTTGCAAGAAAATACTAGCTGAAGATATGTTTAGATCACTATCTTTAGTAAGAAGAAAAGAATATATTGATGAAACTAATATAAAGCAAAAATTCAAATGGAAGGATGTAAATCCTAATTATTGTCTTCAAAATCCAAAACTTTACATATAGAAAAGTTTAAATGTGAATCAATTAATGGCTTTACGTACAGAAAAATTTAAATGCAAATCACTTAATGACATTAGTGTAAAGGAATGTATATATAACCTACACACTTGAGAGTAAGATGAGGACTGGGGAAGAAGATAAGGTATAGAATGAACAACTTGACCAATATTGTTAATTTAATTGCACTTGACCTACCCATACAATACATATATGGAATGCCTATTCATGAAATCATTGACATTAAGCATTTCCTCCATCCCTTCCCAAAAAGGGCCATTCAAACAACTCATTAATGAACAGTAAACCCAATCTGAATAACTAATTTATGTGCACATTGGAGACTGAAAGTAGGGGACATAACCAAATAATTTTTCTGCCAACAAATTTAAAATATTGTCCTTTGTGCTTCAAAAAAGGGTACAAGTTGCAGTAGCAGTATGTCTACCCTCTACTCCTATATCTCCCAAGGCCTACCTGTTGGAATTACACTCATAAATTACTTCTACTCTAATTTACTGCATGAGGGTACTAACAACAACAATGTCAAAGTCTTGGCTACTCATAAAATACGACAAGGTTTTGATCCCCATAAACCTACCATTCACCCTCTTATCCCAAAAGATTCGAGTCGACTACTCATGAGATGTAAATAGGTTAAACTAGATTGACCCCCAGAAACCTATTGGCCCACCCTAACTATTCATCCGGACTCGAATGTTGGAACCGATAATGAGCGACAAACACTCATTGGTGGAGTTTGTATGAGGTTATTACAAGTAGCTCAAAAGAAGTGTAGAAGGGATGGGGTCCCAAAGAATTAAATCCATGACAAAGGAGGAAAACCCGGAAGAATTCAATTACACAACTTGGTTTATCAGCTATTCTGCTAAAGAGCTATAGTATTTTTCATGCAGAACAAGACAAGGAGAAAAACAAGGCCCATTGCGCTCTAAACAATTTATAGCTCTTAGGCTGCAGTCTATATCATTTTTTGTAAATAGTGAATATTGCTATCCTGAGTTAACATTTGCAACTAAGAACTTTTGTAGGCTGTAAAAAAATTTTTTAGAAACGATCATAACTAACCTGTCCGTTATGACTTCCAAGCTACTTCTTCAATCAAAATCATATACTTGCATCTTGATCAGCGCAACAACATTCCAAAGCATGTTCATTGGAATTTAGAAGAATGTATGTTCATTGACGAAGCTGTAAACAAGATGTGCATCAAGTGGAAAAAAAATCATTAACTTGATGATAAGTTATTCAAAAAGCTTATTATGTCCCTTCATAGAATACTAACGAAGCTTAAATCTTAGATCAATTTAAAGCTTGAAAGTAATACACTTTACACATAAATATACCATAATCTTACTCTCCATTTTCAAGCCCATTCTTCCTCATAATACTATTCCGAATTACATATTTAGAGGTCCTAACATGCTATTATCAAATGATAGAACAAAAGGTTCAGTACATAAAAAACAGATACTCATAAACAAACAGATACGCAAAACATAAACCCATCTACTAATGAGTGCAATTTCTATCAGAATTCCAATTCAAATTACTGGACGACTGTGATAGGTGAGCTGTGAGTAGGGCTTATACATCCCTAGCAAAGCTAGTTAGTTCATATGAAGACCCAATATTGGTTATAATTAGGTGTAAATTAAAAAGTTTGTGCTCATTTTTAGCTAAAATACTTATCCCTCTTCATATTAACCCTTGACAAGAAGCACAAAATGCCTCTCTCGGAACTCTGGAGGATCCCACAGCACTTGACAAAACTGTAGATAATTGATTTTCTAGTCAGTCCCTAAATTAATGAAGTCCACACTAACAGTATCTTGTTTTGAATTGGGTCAAAGGTTCTAAGGGCTTTATCAACATTTTACTATTAGTAAGTCTTTTAGTTTTATTAGTGAGGGATGATCATTACAATAGAGTACCCTCAACTATATATATACAAGACTCTTAAGAATAACACCCCCACCACCACCACAAAACTGAAATAACTAATTATGCCAGCTCATCCTAACTTGTAAAACTGAAAGATAAAATGTCGATAATGCCCTTAGACCCTTTGACCCAATTCATAACATATCTCTAGTGTGCTACAGGAAAGGATGCAAATATATCATGTGGGTTGATAGTATGAATAATAAAATATTCAATCCTAATTTTTAGGGTGGTTTATATCTGTCATTTAGAGACTGAACAGCTGCAGCACATATGGTAATGACCATGGCAGCTATGACAATCAAAGAGGAAGAGAAGTCTATGTTCTCACATCTATAAGGCTGCGTTGGAGCCATAGAACAAACTAATGGCTTGAATGTAATTCGCAATGTGGCATGTTTGATATCACAGCTCACCCAATCCCTAAACCTTCTTGAAGCAAGTTCTTCCAACAACTTCCTGATGAACACCCATTTATAATCTATCAAAATATTATCATCAACTTTGACTATGAAAATCTGGCACCCCCATTTGAGTCTCCTTGAACTTTCCATGTGCTAAATGACATGGTTTCTTTACACTTTTAAACGGTGATCCCAAGTGAACAAGGCCCTAGGATGTCACAACTTTGCCTTTAAGGTTCTCAAAAAGAAGGCTTTTGCAATGTAATATAGCTGCACATGTCCATTTATATTTTGAGTTGTCGCCACATCTTTTTAGGAGATTTCAAATTGTTGAATTGATCTTGCTGATAGAGTCGTTAAACCTACCAGTTTACCACCCAGCACATCATATCAATTATTTGTTAAACTTCAATAGAGGTTTGTCTTGTGTGAAAAATCAGATATCCCCAATAAGTTAATGTGACTCCATGACCCTTAAGGAGATGAAACTCTCAATTTTGCTTTGTTAAAAAAGATACAAGGTCTCCATCTTACAAGTTTGAGATTCGCATTGAACTTTAGGTGCTACTACCTCAACGCTATAGCCCTCAAAAAATACAAATGAATTTAGGCTTGCCTTAGAGAGTACATATAGCATTGAATATCACTAAGTTTCGCAGATTTTAAAATATTAATAGTTAATTTTAAAAAAAAGTTCTATTTTACAGTCCTGGCTTTAGAACAGTTAGCTCCTCAACTTCTCGCCAATGGTACTTCCTTTGATGTCTACTTAGATTCCTTCACTCCATGAAGCACCAAGGTTTGAGGCTCGAAGGGATACTAACCTTCTCAAACATGTTATTGTAGACAATAGTTGATTGCTTCTCACTAGATGCAATGCTCAATCTTTGCGTGTTATGAATTATGATGATATAGCCACTAAGGTCCACACTTTGGTTTCATTTTCAAACTTGTTTGGAATTTGTTGAATCCTTATGTATCAATATTAAAGTTCTATGGGCAGTTCATCCATAGAGGACAACAATTGAGGAATCTATGATAATTTTAAGGGGTTTTATCCCTTTGTATTTTGGAAATCCCACAGGCCTCTTAGCTCATACATATTTCAAATTGGCTCTTTATAGCCAAAAGGCCTACTTCCAGGTTTCTCATAGAAAGCACCATACAATGAGCATGAACAATAAAATTATACCCACCAAATTTCCCTGCAGGCACTTGCCTATAAACTTGTTTGACATTTCTCTATATCACTCAGATGGCATTTGCATTAGGATCTTAAAGTTGCAATCAACTTGAACTGGTCTTGTTGCTTATAGTGATAGTGAAGCATCAAGTGCATGTTAGAATCATTGTAGTTAATTGTTTAGTTACTTGCTAAGATGTTACCTACAGCTTAAGTGAAAGCCTTTTTTAAAACATGTGAGATTTTGCCTATGATCCTCATCAAACTTACCAAGTATTTAGTTCAGGTATTCAAGTAGGAAGTCTTCATGTGTAATGTTAAGGATACAACTAAAGGTGTCGTTAACTATTCATCCACAACTTTCTTCTATTGCTTTTAGGATTTAGCCTTTGGCATGATTTCTCTCTGAGAAGCATCAAACAAGACTACCCTGATTTAATCTCAGAACAGTTAAGAATCATCACTCGTACCATAGAAATTTCAAGAAAACTTTTTTCAGGATAATTCCCTAAATCATTGTTTTAAGGTACAGACAGACAAATGCTACTTCAATTTAACGACTCTTGAGAACCTCTATGAAAGTTTTATGAAGCAGAAGTATGAGACCCTATTCTTTTCTTCTTTTCACTTTACACCCAAGTTCAATTCACAAGTACAATAGTTTTAATTGATGTCACTAACTTCAATCAAAGCGTATTAATAAGAGATTCTAATCAAAAGACCTCAAATCTGACAATTGATTCCATCCACATGCTAGATTGATTCGTATTGATGAACTTGTCTGCTCTCAGTAGCCTCATATTAGAAAAGGTTTCACCATTTTCGGATTTCCCCAACACAATTTATAAGGCTCGAGTTATTTGGCATTGCTCGTTTTCCCCCAAGCACATGAATACTTTCATCATTTCATGCACTAACATGCTGTAAGGAGCATAATTTCATTAAGTTAACATTAATGCGAAAAAGCACAAAGAACGAATAGTCTATAGCATAAGTTAACTAATTAAGCATAATGGAATAGCAATTCAACTCCTAAACAATACTAACAATTCCAAATTTTTCCTCTTGACATCCAATAATGATCAAACTTCCGATGTACCCTTAAATTACAAACTCAACAATTTACCATATTCTATAATCATAATGTGACAATCACAAACAACCCAATTACACAAACAAGCCAATCATCAATTGAATCCAACAAACATTAAAAATTGTGAGTAAGAGAAGAAACATTAGTCAATTACCCTCATCTCTTGCAAGAAGGCATAGCATTATACAGCTTTCGAGCCAAGTTAATACAATCCAGCCAATGCAGAACATCATAATTAGGATCTCTCTCCACCACTACATCATCCACAGTAATCTGGAGCAAACCGTGAAAACTCGAAACCCTACCACGAACCCTACAACTAAATCCAATCTGAACCCGACTACAATGAATACTTGCCATTTGGGCAATTGCGTGAACATCTGGTGTGCGTCTCCTAAAAAAGTACGGTGATGTCAATTGATTTAGCCAAAGAATACATTGTACACAACCAGTACCATCATCAATGGAAAACCTTAAGAATTTGTCGGGTTTAAGTTCCCGGGTTACAACAATTCCGAATACTTCGACCAGTGAAATGGGTATTCCTTTGCGAGAGAAGATAATCGGATTGGAGGAAGAAGAAGTGGAAAAAGAGTGGGATTTTGTTAAAGAGTTGAAGTCAAATGCAAGAAGTTTGACGTTGATGTTGTGGAGTCGAATTGGGTCGATCGAGGTGGTTGTATTTTTGTTGTCTGATGTTTTTTGGTTTGACATCGTGGTAGTTTTTGAGATTGGTTATGGCGGGAAAGCTATGGTGGGAGGAAACTATATATATCAATTGTAGATTAACATAACAATAACAATTTATAATAATTATAGAGATTATGAAACACAAGTAAAGTTTGCCAATGGACTATTTTATAATTTAGGATGTCAGTTTACTGTGTTAATATTTATACTTTTAGAATGAGTGTTTGGCGTGAAAATTAAGTATTTATTATTGTTAGTTTATAAAAATATCATTATTTTCTTAAGTAGCACTTTAAATAGGATTAGTGGTGCATATAGCTATTACGATAATGTTACAACTTGCAACTTTTCAAAACTAAAATCAAGGTAGTACTTTTAGATTTTTTATACATTTTTATCAATAAATTATTCTTCAATATCTATCATAACTACTACTTAACCAAATAAAATTTACAAACAGTTAAACATCTAACAACTATAATTATACAACTACTGCTACTATTACTTAAAAAAGTAACATATACCCTTCTTGATGTGGTTTTGTTTTGTATCATGACATGGTTTCCTCTACAAATCAAGTTTGAATCGTTGTTTATTGTTACAACCATATTTTGATCGTAGGGGCAAATTGGTGAAAGGACTAATCATTGTTTTTAGACTTTGTGCACTGTTGTATAGTAAATACTCGAAGGAAATGTGAATCATCTTGAATTCATCTTCTTAAAGTTAAGATTATGATTTAGGTATGAATATAATTTTCCTTATGTTTTCATCAGAGCATACTATATAGAAGAGGAAAGGTCTACTATTTATATTTTCTAAAACAATGTATAATCCACCGACGTAAGTGCATTGATACGGTGCAAACTAAATCTCAAACATGAGAAAACTATTGAATAATACTCCTATTGAACAAAAAAGTTGGAAGCTTGATGCATAAATAAGAAACCCCATTTATGAATAAGAATTACATGATCTATTTGAAAAATCTTCAGCAGATCATCCAACCATGCTGCGTTTTCGACCCCTTTGTCTCACTGCAAGAATACAAGCAAAACAAGTGAACATAGTGTTCAAGTCGGAAGGAAATGGAAATGAAAGCATCTTGCAGTACCTTGAGCAAGCTTGTTCAGTGTGGAGCACCATTGCTTCGAGGATTTTCTGTATGCGGCCAGCAATTTTTCCATCTACATACACATAAATGTTTGTCCGTAAACAAAAACGACAACCGTTCCTTTAAATAGCCTGAAATAATTCTTATGGACTAAAACAAACCCATTCCACCACAAATCCATTACTGTCGAGTTATCAGAATAACAAAGATAACTTATGAAATAAAAAACAAGGTACAATTATCGTTTAGCATGAAGAAACAAGTAGCGGTTTGTGCAACTATATGACACAAAGAGGAACACGAATGACTTACCACGTCTCCACACGAGGAATGCATAGAGATCAATGCCCTTTCCAGCACATACAAGTCTACTGCTTTGTCTTCTGGTAAAGTAGATATAAAACTCAGACCAAAATCAATGAGCACCTAAAAAATATTACATATATTAGTATCACCAAGTAGTTTGCTTCTGATGGAATTCTCAATTCATCAAAAATATGTATTTTTCTTCTGAACTAGAGAATAAAGTGTGCTAGTATTTCACCAGTTGATTGGTTTCCTTGTTAATCAACATGTTTGAGGTTGTCAAATCTCCATGTATAAGTCCACCATCGTGAAGTTTCGCAATAGAGTCTCCTATCTGTGTTGCAATTTCCTGTAGGCGTTCTTCGACAATTCCATTCGTACCAAAACCAAGGAATATCTCCTTCACCATCGGACCTTCCACATACTCAAATGTCAGAGTATGCAACATTGGGTCCACTGCGAATAGAACTGGAGTTGAAACTCCTAGTTTTCTGGCTTTTGTCATGCACCTTGCTTCCTGTTCCGAACAAAAATCTTACTAGCTTGTGATTTGATTCGAGCAAAGATTAAAGTGAGGAACTGAAAAAACTACCCTTTGCACAACTTACAGCATTTAAACGCTTAAGTGTAAGCTTGGAATCCAACGCTGGATGTCTATACTTTTTTGAAAACCGTTCCTTTACAATTGACCGCCTTCCAACAAAGGTTGACTCAAAAACTCTCTGAAAATGAACGAAATAAGATAATGTTAAGCGGACATTTAATGCAAGCTGTGGATAACACTTTTTTACTAGTTAGTTATTACTCAGATGGAACAGGAATTGAGATCCACATATTAGTTGGCTCCATGAAAACTTATGAAAGAATTTAGTTGCTATTCTGTGAGAAAAATCATACTCTCATTTCATAGATACACATTTAAAATCACGAGCAGGAGAAGATATTAGATGTTGGGTGCTAACTTTATTTCTGATGAAGGTGTAGATGCAATCAGAGTGAATCTCGACTCTAATGGGCCGGGTCATATTGAAAACCCTATTAATATTGGATTGTATGATATATAACACGGAAGAACGACAATCAAATTGATTCAGCACACATCTAGAGATGAGTGTTCGGACCACCTTATACTACCTTCATGGATTTTCCCTTCGTGCAATTTCAACCACCAAAAATGATTTCAAGATAATAATGGTAAATGAACAAATAACTCACAGCTTCAGCGCCTTGCTTCAGCAAAATGAGACCCGCGTCTTTTCTATCAGCTTCAGTGTCCATTCTGCAAACCTGACAGAAACAAAAACAATCTTTTGAAGTGCAATAGCCATGATATTATACATATACAACAACGAAATTCCACTACCCCATTGCCATTAAGGAGCTCCCACGTAAGGTGGGGTATGGGAAATCGGATGTACTCAACCTTACACTTGTTAGTGATAACATTAACAAAGAGGTTGTTTCCGGTTGACCCTTGATAGCAACGTCATGTGCAACTTCACTCCAATAAGAAGTGCACAAGATTTAATTATTCATTTTAGTATAGTACATTATAATCAGAAACCAAATAACTATAAATCTTTAACCTCATCGAAATACGGGACATAATAATTTATACTTATACTTTATATAAACATTACAAACAATTCAATTTTCCTTTCCAACTAATCAGATTCTCTATATAATCCAAAACCATAATTCATGTATGCATCACAAATAAACAATTAATAAATCAAAATGCACAGATAAAATGAAGAAGTCGCTTAAGAAATCAAAAGTTCATAGCACAAACAATGAAAATGACGGCGTAGATTATTTTAATTTTGTGTTTGCCTTGTATCACTACAATAAAGCCCTACGCAAGGCACGTCCTTACAAAGCTACAAGGTCCACACAAAGGGAGGAACAGAAAGTTCAAGAAAACATGCATCATAAAGTGATTCCACGGGTAATGAGCAAATCTATCAAATTACAGCTCCCATGTTTAATTCAGAAAACCTGCAGTGTCAACAAATTCTTTTTGGAGGGAAGACAACTAACATGAAGTAAACATAATGCATAATTATAATTAATATTCTCATTAGAATTTTATGTAAGAAATCAGCCTAAAGATTCACAACTGTGGACATTCAGCGCATATATTTTCTTTGCTACTTAGTGTAAGATGATTCATTAACCAAGTCGCTTCTTAAATAAGCGGTTCGCTCAAAATAGCTCAAAAATAGGTAATTGTCCAAAAAACGACATGATTCACTTTTTTGGATTTGCAATTCGCAAGGAAATTAGCGACAAGTCAAGAGTAGATTCACCATTTAGTTAGTACTACAAAAATAGATTAACAATGGAGAGAAAAGTTCAGTGGAGTATGTGTTCTTCGGCTGTTCCTGAGCTGCTAATATTTGGAATGACATAAATTTAATTGGTATGAACAGGACTGTTAAAGAAACTGAAATATGAAATCTCTGAACCTATTGATACTGCCAGGAATAAATCTGATATGTCCAAGCTACATATAGATTGGTTACCCATATAGAAGTACTAAATTCAGTTAACCAGAAATGCATTGATATACAGGAAAGTACATGTTTCTACTTGTAGTGTCATCAAACAAATATTATTCATGGCTGCCTGCAGGGTTGCTGGGTTGGTGATGCAATGAGGAACTTAATGTTGTAGTCAGACTGAGCTGTTTTGGAGCTTAATTTGTATCCTTAGAACTGATTGTTCTACATAAATTATGTTTGCTTAGGCTTTTGCATGTGATGGGTGATGTAAAAGTAGGTATTCTTGTTTGTGGTCTATGGAGTTCACCAGGTTATCAGTTTTGATGTATATGTAACAAATCTCTTTTTGCCCATCCCTTAAAATTTACATTTCTTTGGAAAACCTCTTCGTCAAAGCACCTAAAGTCACCACCTAAAAATGAGAATCTTGGGTAGGGGCGAATCCAAAGTTCAAACTCCTTGGGGGAACCAGCATATAGAGAAAAATTTAAGAAAATTTTGCAGAGTAGAGTTTCGTTTGTAAAATAAAAAACTACGTTTTTTCATTCCTCCAAAGTGATATGTACAAGCACAATAAACTCAAGTCAAGACTAACGTAATATAAAAAGGTCAATGAACGCTAACAAACACAATCACAAACTCATTCAAAACTCATTACCATACACATTTACAAATAAGAATCATATTTTGGATTCCACAAATTCATTGATAAATAAATCAAATAAAAATAAATAAATGATAAATAAAAAGAAAACACATGAAATTGAAGGAAAATGAATTTAAATAAAAACAAATAGTTAAATTTATTTAAAAATAAACAATATGTAAATTTATTTTCAGCCAATCAATATTGATTTATCATCAACAATTTCCTTTATTTTTATTTCCCTCTAATTTTTGTATTTTTATTTTAATTTAAAAAACCCCCCTTTCTTTTTGCATCATTGCTTAGAGTTATAGACACACAATTTATTTTGTAGCATTTCTACTTCTCAAGCCAAAATAAACCTCCCAGTTGATTTGCAGTCTGAATCGAAGTCTTAAATCTGAACTCTCTGCTCTCTACTCTGTTACCTTCTCCCGCTCTTTAAAACCCAATTCGTGAACTCCTTTTCCATCAACTCACTCCCTTGTATTTTTTATGCTACTGCTCCAAATCTCTAAGCAATTCATTCATCCCTTTGGTTATACCTCTAAGGTTAGTTCTTTTTATAAATTTTCACTGCAAATAGTGATTTTTATTCTTTGATTTTGTGTATTTTAATTATAGGGTATTTTCTGTTTAATTTTCTCTTCTGGATATTTTCATCATTTTTCCCTAAATTTTGTTAATCTGTATGCTTATTTGTAGTGTATTTGTAACTGAATATATTTTTGAATCGTGGAAACAAAATAGCATAAGATGTGTTGTATTTTATTTTGTCATTTAGAGCGTATAATGGTCATCGAAAATTATAATTAATTAAATTAAATAATTAAGTTGAATAAATTAATTTGAAAATATCCCAAGGTTGCAAAGTTTATGTTTTGAGAAAAAGTAGTGTTCACCGTGAAATAACTCACGGCTCGCGAGAAAGGAAAGAAATTTACTGTTTGTGGAAATTGTACGTCGCGACCCGCGAGTTGCGCACTGTTTTGCGGGTTTTTCTTGCAAAGTTAGTTTATCCGTTTGGTTGGTTTTAATATAACTACCAACGGTTAAATATGGTTATATTAACCAGATAAATTGGATGGATTGATTGAAACACGACATTAGTTCGTGAATCAATCTTGTGTTTCATGAAGTGACATATTACTTCATGAATGCTTGTATGCTTTTCTATAAATATAGAAGGCATGTGTAAGTCATTTCTTACATGAAATATACATGTAATTTATGATTTTTCTTTTCTTCTCTAGTACTTTACATGGAGAACTTGCAATCCTCGATTGTAAATTTTCATTTCTTATTCCACTTAAGTTTTCTCATGTCGTTCTAAGTTCCTTATGCTAGGAATTTAGTGTAATTCTTTGTATGTCAGAACATATTTTCGGTTTACACCATAGTAGGGAGGAAATGATGTTTTAGGAAAGAGCATATCGCCTAGAATTAATATCAGGTCACATACAAAATTTTCTTGTTACTATGTTCGATATATGGTGTTCCCGATGATGAAATTCACATTTGGTGTTTGTAAAGCAATGATTTGAACTTGTCATATGTTTTTGTAACCTACTAAATTTGTGTAACTTTATTTTATATGTTTGATTAATAAAATTAAAGTCACATATACAACATTTTATGAATCTTATTTGATTCATAGATAATTGAAGTTGGGTAATGGGTTTTGGAAACAAAATTAGTATAAGATGTGTATTGTTTTTTGGGTTGTATATGTGATTCATGAATAGAATACTTAAGTGAACAAGAAGGGAGAAAAATAAGTAAGTCAGTCGTCCAGGACATCTCTAATCAGTGTATAATTTGAATACTAACACTTGAATGTCCTTGTTTAGGTGAAGGAATTATTAGGGTCGTACCAATTGTTAAGGTTGGTCGCTTGGTTTAGTTTGGGATGTTTTTTCGATTCAGAAGTACCCCCGATCACCACGTCTTCCACTACGGCAGTTAAGAATTATGATTTTGAGTTCTCAATTATTAGGGTTTCCATTTTATTTTGATTTTTGAGTTCTTAGTTTTGACTTTGAGTTTGATCTTCTTAATTGTGTCCCATAGAAGCAAAAACATTTACGTTAGTATATTCAGATCCAATATGCACCATGTTTGATATGGTGCAGGTCTTAACAGAACCAAATACGCTTAGTTCAAATTTGAATGAATATGCTTGAGATCAATCCTGTGTTGAGCAACCAATTATGATCACAATGTGTGCATTGGTGCATTCTGAAGTCACCAAGCATCAATTCAGATTGGTTATTCAATTTGTTTGTTTCAATTCATCAGCATAGTCAAGTACATACAGATTAGGAGTTGCAGCTATTAACTAGTATCAGTAGATGTGGGCTGAATGAGCAACCTCGAAAGAGCAAGAGTCAGTAGCAGCTCAGCAGGTTTGTGCAGCAACAACAAACAATGTTTGTTCATTACAGTATTGTAGGACTCAACTTATTACACAGAAAAGGTATGTGACCAAAATATTTCAACCAAGCTATAATAATATGGAAAAAGTAAGTTCATGTAAATGGAAGAAGCTTGCAATGTTATTCATAACTAGCAACACAAATTTCAACTTGTCTTACAATTTACTAATAAGATGGTCTTATAATCTACTACAGTTTGATGAAGTATTATATAGGCGGTACTTCCGGTGATCTAAATAACTAATACATTATACATCTAATGTTGCACAAGTTTGGTACTCTTCTTCAATTACACGATGGAGCAAATAAAAGGAAGAACACAAGTTCAATACAGAAGAGATTGCATACAGAAGAGAACTGCATACAGAAAGTAAATCTTCATAAATACAGACTTCAAGTACACGATGGGGCTCCTTCCAAAGCAGATAAGGTTGCATACAGAAGAGAACTGAACTAAATCTTCATAAATACAGACTTCAAGCATGCCAAGAAAGTAAAAACTGACCCCAATGAATATAACTTTCAAAGACAACAGCATCAGCCCTTACCTTCCTTCACCAAATTTAATCAAGTTCACAGCCCCCTCATCAATGCCTGTGTATAACTCCCTTTCACAAGCATACATGGAAGATCAATCCTATCCAAAAGTACCTGGTACAAATTTTATGAAAAGTCTATCGTCAAATCTCAAAGCAATTTACTCAAAGCAAAACTCAAAATTCAAAGCAATTTACTCAAAGCAAAACTCAATCAGTGTGTGCGGCTATGACGGTGAAGGCGAAGAAACTAGGGTTTCTTCGACTGCCTTAAGATTGTTGGGTACTTGGGCCGCGAGAGTGTAAACTGAAAAAAAACAAGAACTTCATACCTACAGGCTACGGTACTACAGGCTGCCGGAGATGAACGTGTTCTACCGGTCGGATTGGAGGAGAACAGATGGGATTGTAACAGGGCCGCCAGTTACAGTGAGGGGATGAAGAAGAGAGAGTTGGGTTAGGGTTTATTAGAGCGGGATTTGGGAAGTTGTTAGGGTAGTTTGGTTCGGCGTAAAGCGTAATAATCAAAGGAACTTTGTTGTTGTTTGTTGCCACTTTTTATCATTTTTTCCCTTTTTATTTTTGTGTTTATTTAATAGTATTTCACACTCATTTTCAACCTTTTTCAAGACTTTTCTATTCTCATTTTTCATTTTATTACCCATCACTTAAAATTTGAACTTTGATTTATGGCTATTGTTATCATTCACCGCTCTTTTCATTTTATCGTCCCCTTAATTAAATTACGAATTTACCCCTGAACTTTAAAAAATTACGAATTTGCCATTGGACTTAATAACACTATTATCAACTAAATTAATAAAAAAAATATTAATAAAAAATTAAAAATTAATTAACAACTAAATTTTAATCAATATATTAGTATTATATTAAAAAATAATTAAACATTCAAATAAATTATTTAAATTCAAAACTAATTATTATAATAACATTATCATAATATAATATTATATTAAAATAAAATAATTTATTACAACATTTATTTAAATAACAACAACTTAAAAAATTAATTAATTAAACAAAAAAATTTCATAATTCGAAATTTAAATAAATAAAATTAAAAAAAAAATCCAGTCGCACAAAAAGTGCGACAGTACTTAGGTCGAGTCACACAAAAAGTGACGTGGTTGAAGAAGCCAATGAAGTTCCTTTTTTTTCGATTGAGAGTGATGTGGCAATTTCTTGACCGTTGATCTGATATTAGCATTATAAATCCAACGCCTAAAACACCTTATCCGTGTGCTATCTTAATAACCAATAACATTATGTGCAAGTACAACTCATAGATTGCAAAGATGGTAAGATCTCACACGTCTATATACAAAGATCAACGACTTAGAATAAATAATTGTAACACCCCGTAATTTATCGGGTTTAAAAATAAATAAAATATAATAAAATAAAGTATAATAAAATAAAATAAATAAGTAATATTAAATTATATTATTTTACATAGTTAATTATAAGAAATAAAGTGAGTTAAATTTTAACGGTAACGAGTTTTATCGCATGACGTTTCTTTCTGTTTTAACAATAATATAATAATTACTTAATTAATTAATTAAAAAAAAATAATAATAATAATAATAAATGGGGAAAATGGAGGGTTGTGGCCGGTTGTATCTTGTATGCATGGGAGGAGTGTAACTCCTCTCATAAATTATAGCAATTATGGTCTTGTGGTAATTGATCTATTAATTTATAAACCTTCTTGATCTTCATAACTCCTCCCAATTGTCTCAAGAGCCACAAAAGAAAAGTTCTGAAATTTCAATCCTTTTCCCTTGTTCCTTGTTTCGACATTCAAAAAAAAAAAATTCTTGTGTTCCATCCAATCTTTTGATCAAAGGGTAAGTTTAATTGAATTGTTAATTATAGATTTTATATACAAGATTTATAAAATGAATTATATTTTATGTATGATGATATCCTATAACTTGTAGGAGGATTGAATATTTTTCTTTATATATAAAAAAAAATTTCTCTAATAATCCTTTAATAAACTATAATTTGTTAAAAGGGATTAAGAAAAGAACTTCATGATCAATATTCTTTAACAAAATTTAAATTTGTTATAAGAATTAAGAATTTAAAGTTATATTGATATTTAAATAAATTTCTTATGGTCTATTTTTTCTAACAAAATTTCAATTTGTTAGATGAAATTTAAGTTGGTATGGATTAAGTTATGTAGTCATCTAAGGGTTTAATAATCCTTTAGCAAAATTTAACTTGTTAGAAGGATTGTGTTATATTTATATATATATGTGTCTTGATATTTTTTTTAAAAGGGGTGATTTGGTTTTATAATTTTCTACAAAATTTAATTTGTTAAGAGAATTAGGCATTTAATAATTTATGAAATTTCAAGTCTCTTGAAGGATTTTGTGAATGTGACCTTGCAAGAGTTATTTTGGTCATGAGATTTAAAAAGGGTTGATAATGAATATATAAACTAATAATAATAATGAATTAAAAAAAAATAATAATAATATATAAATGTAGACAGCAGCTGCTGCCTCGGTAGCGCCCGGATCCGAGTGTTGGGTGTGTTTCGTTGTTGTTTTATTTAACCGATGCGTTTTAAAACTCGTTAAAACGCTTAAAATAATTAAAAATAGTAATTGGATGCTAGAAATTATGAAATTCGGTACACAAGGTAATTGATGCGTTCCGGACGCAGCGGTGAAGTCGGATTTTTAATTTGAATTTTCTAAACTGTCCGAAATGGTCATAAAAGTTTCTGGTCAGAATGTAAAATTTGGAACTATTGGGAGTTGGATGAAAACATTTGAAATTATCAAGTCTTAGTGATATCTTAATGGTATTGAGTTGATTAAATGTTTAAACACGATCTAATACGTGATCGTTTTGTGTGTGTGTGTTATTTAGGACCTCGTTTCATAAGAGGGCGAAATTCTTATTGTGCTTGAACAACGTGTGTTGCAGTGTTCGAAGGTACACGCTTAGACCATACTGTTTATATGGTTGTGCAAGTAATGCTGTTTTATTTCTAATTGAGGCTTTGTAAATCACATAAGGATTAGACACCTCAAATAATATGAAATAATTAAGTGAAACTGAGAATTTATGTGTTAGTCACCCTAAGGGATTGACGTTTGGTTATGTTACCCAAAGAGGGTTAATAAATGGTTTGGAATATTATAAATTATTGTTCCCATGGCAGTTTTGGATCATTACGGTCACCATGAGGGTATGCATACTTTAGCCTTTGGCGACCCGAACAGGACGGGCAACGTCTTAGGTCGGTGGTTGCCTTGGGATTAGCTCTCCCAAGTGTATTCCACCAAAAATATTTGAAATTATACTTGGACGACCCGAACAGGACGGGCAACGTTACAAGTTGGAATTATCTAAAAATAAATTGTTTATACTTGAACGACCCGAACAGGACGGGCAACGTTTCAAGATTGGAAATATTGAATAAAGAATATGTATTAGAGCCTTTGCATGCTAGGGTAAACACAATGCTTGTATTCAACCTGTTTGATATATGTATGAAGTCTCTGACGTGTATTGGTCGTTCTTTGGAACCTGCTACGTGTTGTCATACGACGTGCAGTAGGTTGATTGCAGGTGGGGGCTGGAGTGAGGACTCAGCTTAGAACCCGTAACCATCAAGTCTAAGACATACTTTGTAATAAGTTTATGAGTCGAAATAACTCAGTTTATGTAACGAAAGTTTAAGACGTTTTTCTTTTTACCTCGTACAACTTTTTAGCTAGTCTAGAGGCCGGTAGGCTCTCGAGTTGTATGTAAAGACTTCCGCTGACTTGTTTTATTTTGTTTGGCGTTGTTTCCTGCGTTGACCGTATTCCTTTACCGTTGGAACGTTGACGATCCGAGTGGAAAATGAATTTTCTTGTGTCCGTTTGTGAACCGAAATCATGTTTTCACATGATTTTCCGGGTCACTTAAACCGGGCTGTTACAATAATGTATCAATTGAGTAATATATTCATCAAATTGGACAATTAGTTATCTAAAATAATTTATTTGAGTAATATAAATATTGTATATCAAATATTAAATATTTTTGTTATTGATTTTGGTCAAATTGCATAATTTAGACTATTTAATTCAAAGTATAAAAAAAGGTAGAGTATTAGTTTCATTTACTATAATAGATCGAATTACGATAAGTGAATTTTGAATTACGATCGATTATTAATGATAGCCTATAAATTACTTTAGAATATTCAAGATCAGTAATAAGTAATAAGTAATAACGTTGAGTTAACTGTCAATGATAGTCTATAACTATAAGATAGTTTGTATTAGTTTTATTCACTCCAATAGGTCTAATTCCGAACATTATTGAGCTTTAAATTAAATACAATCAATTATTAGTGTAATAGATTTATTAGTTTAATGTATTCAAGGTCACGAATAAGTATAAATACATAATATTACATAAAATGGTTATGATTACTTGATTAATCTAATTCACTTTATTATAATAAGTTTCAATTATCAAACTTAGAAATACGATTGATTATTAGTGTAATAGAGTAATGTATATTCTAATAGCTTATACTCCCTCTAATTAAAAACAAATGTCTCATTTGGAATTTGCATAAATTGTCTCTCTAGTAATATATTCTAAATTTCTAATAATTTAATTTCAAGCCTAAAAAGAAATCGAGAGAATTACTTTGAATTTGAGGGACTATTAGTTTAGAGTACGCAATAACATTATTGTCTAAGTATGTAATAGCCTATAATATAGTTTAGATTATTCTTATTCATTCAAACAAATCGAGTTTCGATTATCGAGTTTTAATATTCAATTAATTATCAAAAGTAGCAACATGATGCATTGTTAAATAATAGTCTCATATATATATATATATATATATATATATATATATATATATATATATAAACTAATTGAAATTAATTGATCTGCCATATTTGATAAAACAATCGGTAATTATTTTTTTTAAGTAAATGAGCATACTGCATACATCAATTAAAAACCCGACTATTAACTTATTTCGATATTGACCCGATCAATAGTTGTCCGTAACCGATAACTACTCGAAAAATAAAGCTCGAACCCGATTTGTGCCAAAAAAAAAAACGAATTAATGTTAGACCGATGACAACCCGAGCTCGATTGACACGCGACTCGAATTTCAACCGATAACAAACCAGTTTGAACCCGATAATGCGAACAACCGTTGTTAAACCGACATTTTACTAATCGATCTAACCCGAGTATGACCCGTTGTTGCATACAACCGAAATTTTACCGATTCGAAATCCGACCGAGCCGAATTACACCCGTCTGAAACCGACCCGATGACCCGAATGAACACCTCTAGTTGGATCGTTTCCATCTATGTTATAAAACACTAAAAATTATAAAAATCTAATATTATGAAAATATGCGACGAGACAAATAAAATAAAATCTCACGTGACTATATTTTTTTCTCGTATTATAACAAAAATATTAAATTACCATAGAATGATAAATGTACAAAAATTGGTTTGGTATATTACCATAGAATGATAAATGTACAAAAATTGGTTTGTTATAAGTAATACGAAACTGAGGAATTATTATGGTAATGATGTCGTTTTATTCGGTTATTCTGAAAGAGAAGTGATATAAAATATCTTAAATGGATCCATCAAATAAATCAAAATCTGATAACTTTAAGCCGAAAAAATTTAAGAAAAAATGATATTAATAATTCAACTTTTCACCTATCCGCTGTGAATAATTCCACCTTAAAATTTTTTTTAATAATCTAATTTTTGCTGAACTTTATTCCATTTTTTGCTGTGATATTAATAATTTTTGCTGTGGATGAGTAAAATATTAGATTATTAATATTAATTTTTCCAAAAATTTATTCCATTTTTCTTTCATCTTAATTCTTATCCAAGGGAAAATAAAAACCTAGTTACATTTTTCCTTGCTGAAGAAATTCTTTAAAATGGCAGATCAAGGGAAGAAAGCCGAGATCTTTGAACTCGACAATGGCTCAATGCATGTCAAAATTACAAATTATGGTTGTACAATCACTTCTTTATTAGTTCCTGACAAAGATGGTATGTCAATTTCAATTGATAATTAATTAATAATACATCATAAAATTTTTGTCTTTTCATAAAATTTTAGTTTTTTTCTTTAATTATTAATTTATGGATTTTATTCTTGCATGGGGGTTTCTTCTCTGAACTTTTTGAAGGAACACTTGCTGATGTTGTATTGGGATTTGACTCTATTGATCGTTACCTGGTAATCACTCTCTTAATTCCCTTGAGTGTGAATTCAATTGATTGATTGCATCTAATTTCTTTTTAGGGTTTTGTTTTTTTAGAACAGTTTCATTTTATGTTTGTTTTTTAGAACAGTTTAATTATATGTGAATTATGTCTCTACAATATGCAAATTAGCAATTGATTTATTGTATTTGTTAATGTTAATGATTTCAATTGCTGTTAATTTGTTGGTGAGATTACTAGAAGTTAGGAAGATTTAATAAACAGGACTAGCAAATTCTTATATTTACCAGTAATTTTGTTGCCCTAGATTTGCTACTCTATCAGTAACAGTAGAAGTTTTTTTCAAATGAGAAAGCTGAAGACTTTCTTTTTCACTTTGTGATATGAGTTTGATTCTCATATAGGGCAATCCTGATAAATCTATTAAGGGGCTTGCACATAAACCTGATGAGGTTCCATCATATAACCAATCGGTAATATGAGGAGTAACCCATCAAGATTATGTTAGTCAAGCTTCAATGTGGGATCACATATGGGTTATTTTTCCAACAATCATGGTATCCAGAACCTAATGGATTTTGCTTTGGAGTTGAATGTGCATTCTACCTCTTTTTCCACTGCCGTTGATCTTTGATGTTTTTATGCATGTGAAAATCTTATTCTAATAATTGTACATCAGCAAGGAGCCGGATCATATTATGGTTGTATTGTGGGTCGTGTTGCAAATCGAATCAAGGATGGGAAGTTCACACTAAATGGAGTTGAGTACTCTTTGCCTGTGAATAATCCCCCAAATAGTCTCCACGGTACGATATCTTTAGCTTCTAAGATGTTCAAGCTTGTTTTCTTTATCATGCAGACCATTTGCCACTGATGGAGACACATCTCTACAACTATTTGTGGACACAATATACAATTTAAGTATTGAAATTTGTTGGGTTTTTTTTCAGAATTATAACTGTCATTTGGGCCATGAACTTGAAATTTTCCTTCTTTTTTGAAAGATGTCTTTCCAGCATTATCGTAGTTAGATGATACAAAGTTTTGTATCTTATGCCTACATTGCTCTAGGCGCTTGACGCAATATAGCACCCATGCACTACAAAAGGGTGTAATTCCCAGCATTATCGTACTTAGATATTGAAGTTGCCGAATCAAGGTTTTTGCCCCCCAGTGCTGCTTTTTGCTCTGGGCCTCTGGCTGACCATGTTCTGGGGGCATACCTGGCCATGGTATGTTTGGGTTCTTGTTCCATGGCATTAAGTTGAATTAAATTAATTGGTAAATTAAATCACAGTGCTTTATCTGTTCCATTTGCAAGAACATACTGCACCCTCAGTAACATAAAATCATTTATCAGATGTTTCCGCTTCTCTGTTATGACCCATCTTTTGTATTCAGGTGGAAACAAGGGATTCGATAAACGGATATGGGATGTAGTAGAATACAAGAAAAATGATACTCCGTCCATTACTTTTAAGTATCATAGTCGTGATGGCGAGGAAGGTATGCTTTTCCTGTCTATCAATGTGTTCCTCATCTTACGTCTCTTAAGTATATTGACAATTTTAATAACTTCCCATTTGTTTTTTGTGCACGACAAACGGAAATTTTGTTGTGGAAGGGAGTATAATTTTCTAAGTAATGGAAAAAATTTGTTAGCACTAACATTCTGGTTTTGGTCTAACATGCTCGTCTGACTTACTAGACGAACTATTTAAGAACTTTTGTGTATGTTAAATGCTATTATCACTATATTTTTTCAATGGGATTCTAAGAACTATTCTTCATGGAACAGGTTATCCTGGTGATCTTTTGGTCACTGCAACATATACTCTCACCTCCAAGACAACCATGAGGCTTGACATGGAAGCTGTGGCGGAGAATAAGGCAACTCCGGTTAATCTTGCTCAACATACATACTGGAATTTAGCAGGGCACAATTCCGGTTCGGTGCTTGACCATCATATCCAAATTTGGGCAAATTACTATACCCCGGTGAATGAGAACATTATCCCCACAGGGGAAATCTCCCCAGTTAAAGGCACTCCATTCGATTTTACTTCAGAAAAGAGAATCGGTCTGGATATTGATAAAGTTGGCATGGGTTACGACCACAATTACGTGCTTGATTGTGGGGAAGAAAAGATGGGATTTAAGCATGCTGCTAGAGTCACTGAACCGTCCTGCAAAAGGGTGCTCGACATCTGGACTAACGTGCCTGGCATGCAATTCTACACGGGCAACTATGTGAATGGAGTTACTGGGAAAGGAGAGGCTGTTTATGAGAAACACGCAGGACTTTGTCTCGAGACCCAAGGATTTCCGAATGCTATTAACCAACCAAATTTCCCTTCTATTGTTGTCGAGCCTGGTAAAAAATATCAGCATAGCATGTTGTTTGAGTTCTCAACTGCATAGACTGCACCGTTTTCTTTCTCTGGAACAGTCTCTTTTTGCAATTCCTAAATAATATGTTTCGCCTGTGTCACTACTTATGCACTCAGATTTGGTACATACTTTCTCAGCCCCTTTGAGTTTGTGACTGAACATCAAAAAACGTTCACTTCGATTGTGTTATGTAACAAATTGAAAGGAACAATAACGAAAAGCAGGCGATTATCTTAAGACTGTTCAATATATATATAGATAGATAGATAGATAGATAGATAGATAGATAGATGTGTGTGTGAAGAAGTTCAAGTGAAAACTATCCTTATATGAGAACCGTGAGAATCATTCTGCTTAACAAAAAAGTGTTATTTTTAGACTAAAAAGGGGTAACTTTTTTTTAAAATAAAAGATGATACTTTTAGGCAAATAAGTATTACTTTAAGAAAATTTTTTTGAAAAAAACTCACAAAAAGGTGTTAACATTTTTATCAGAGAGATTAATTCTCACAGTTCTCATATAAGCTTGGTTCTCACTGAAACTTGACCAAATATATATATATATATATATATATATATATATATATATATATATATATATATATATATATATATATATATATATATATATATATATATATAGAAGTTCAAGTGAAAACCATCCTTATATGAGAACTGTGATAACCATAAAAAGGTGTTACTTTTTAGAAAAGTGTGTTACTTTGCATTTATATATTTTTTTCTGAAATACACTTTTTTGGTAAAAAGTACCAGATTTTTTTAAAAACAAAAGTAACACATTTTTTTGTGCAAAAGTAACACCTTTTTTGTAAAGAGGTAACATATTTTTTGGTTCTCACGGTTCTCATATAAGCTTGGTTTTCACTAGAACTTGACCCTATATATATATATATATATATATATATATACCAATAAGAAGGGGTGTGAAAATAGGAAGGATAGAAAGGAATAGCTACTGTTGATTAATTAAGATATAACGATTTAAAAAAAGTTGTTTTAACAAAAGATCTAGTAACACATGTTTATGAAGAAAGCATTACATATTAATTTAGAAAACATCACAATTTCAAGTGACACATGTTTATACAGAAACTATCACATATTAATTAAGAAAATATCACAATTTATTTACTGTTCTGAACCGCGTGCAAGATGAATCATTGATCTAAGATCTGACGAATGAAATTCCTTTCTATCCTTCTTATTTTCAAACCCCTTCTTATATATATATATATATATATATATATATATATATATATATATATATATATATATATATATATATATTCAAGTTCCAATGAGAACGAAGTTTATAAGTTTATATGAGATTGATTCTCACAGTTGTTAGAACCTTCTCATATAAGCTTATAAGTTTGGTTCTCACTGGAACTTGACCATATATATATATATATGGTCAAATTTTAGTAAGAACCAAGCTTATATGAGAACTGTGAGAATCAATCTCATATAAGCTTGATTCTCACTGGAACTTGACCATATATATATATATATGATCAAGCTCCTGTGAAAACCAAGCTTATAAGCTTATATGAACCAATCTCATATAAGTTTGATTCTTATTGGAACTTGACCCTATATATATATATACCGTAAGAACCAATCTACATGATAAAAAACTATTACTTTTTTTCAAAAAATGTGTTACTTTTAGGCAAAAAATTTTAATTTTTTTAGAAAAAAATTATTTCTTTTTGCCAAAAAAGTGTTACTGTTAAAAAAATTTTCATAAATCAAATTATACAAAGTAACACGTTTTTTCCGAAAATTACACTTTTTTATGTAAAAAGTAACACATTTTCATGAATTTTATTCAAAATTTATGTTTGAAAGTAACACTTTTTTTGTCGGAAAGTATCATTTTTTTTTTAGAAAAATAACACCTTTTTTACCTAAAAATAACACCTTTGTAATAGAAAAGTAACCTTTTTTTATCAGATAGATTGGTTCTCACGATTCTCATATAAGGATATTTCTCACCGAAACTTATATATATATATATATATATATATATATATATATATATATATATATATATATATATATATATATATATATAAAAAGTTTGGATAATGTGAAAATCACTGAAGGAATGAAAACTGAAATCAGTCTGAACATGACAAGTTGAAAAAGTTGTTTAAGTTAGAAAGATTATGAAAGATCTAACTTGATTGAAAACGATAGAAGATTTAGTACAGGATGAAGATTTCCCCTTCTCCAGAAGTTATGCAAAGTTTATATAGTTTTGTATTCAACGGTGGTCTTTTTGCAGACACCTCCAAAAACTATATACAGAAAACATGAAGGGGCCTAAAGTAAACAAGACATCAAACACATTCTGTAGTTGGTCAAATAAAACTCAAGAGTTGAGTATCAGAAAGTAGTTAACGTGGAGATGCTGATCGCTCTGAGAAAGTCCTGTAAATACCATTTATCGTCTTTGGGGTAGTTCTGCAGCATCCGCCAAATAAAGAAGCTCCTGCTTTCCACCAATTTTTCACGTAAGACACAAAATCTTCATCTGCAACCCCTGAATTTTGCTGCAAGAAATTTAGTAAATATACATAAACTTCTGAAGGACTCGCCAAATAAAGTAAATAACAGCAGGCAGGTATCTACTAAAAACAGAATAATATGTTTTTAACAAAATGCCTGAGGGGCTGCTGTGACGCATACACCAGTTTGAGAATAATAGGGTAACGTTAGTTTCAGTGGTGCTACTCACATTATGAAATAAAAATTATTTGTTTCAAAATATGAAGACGAATAGTTTGATAGAATCATAGCAACATAATAAGAGAAGCACAGTACATATCAGTATAACATGTACCACAGATGAAACATTTCCTTGATCAAGTCCCACATTAACACCAAGTTTGGATGAGAGGCAATGGAGGTAAAGGAAGGGGAGGGAAATGTCATTTCCCTCATTTGGATACCAATTGGGGAAATGAGGAAAATGGACGGAAGGAAATTAGGAGGAGGAACTTCCTTTGCATTTTAAACAAAAAAAATATTTCCAACAATGGAGAGCTTTGGAAGGAAAACACACCAATGTCCCTCTCCTTCGTTTACCTTCTCTCCCTCTTCCCCTTTCCTTCCTTTCCTCTCAAAAATGTTATCCAAACATAATGTAAGGTTCTGTTCTATATGGTTTACTCGTGTAAAATAAGTTTCAATAAGTTCAAAAAAGGGCAAATAAGTTTAATTAAGGTCAGAAAGGTGAATGTCTCACGTACTCCACTCATTTCAAGGCTAATAAGTTCAGATTAGGGCAATCAAGTTCAGATAACTTCAGTATCTAATGAGGGAAAATAGGTTCAGATGATTTATAAACATGTCTTGCAAGAAGCAAAAGGTTTCTTCCAGACTTATCTTATGGCCTTTGCAAGAAGCAATTACTCTAAGATTTTTGGGATGTGGCCTTGGCGATCATTTGGCAACACCAAGAGCCTTAATTCTTATTGCCTAGTCCCACCTGAGTTTCCCTAGTACAGAATTATTCAATTTTTGAGTTAGTCTTCAAGTCATAACTTGCAGCATGTAAATGACTAGCATCAGGTGTCACAATCAGACAAAGTCAACCATGTATAACCTTAGCACTTTGTTTGGATTCATGGAAATGGAAGGAAGAGATTTGGAGGGATACAATTTCCTTTGTTTGGATAACAATATTGGGGAGAGAGATTTGGAAGGAAAGGATTTGAAGGGATTAGTTTCCTTAATTTTGTTGATGACCAAATCTCTCCAAAAGCGGAGAGTTTTGGAAGGAAATGGTTTATTTCTTCGTCTCCCTTCCTTTCCCTCTTAAATAAACAAGGGAAGATTTTCTTGTCTTTCCTCTCCTTCCTTTCCCTTCCCTCCTTCACCTTCCCCTCCCCTTCCCGTCTTTCCCTCCCTCCAATTCTTATCCAAACATAATGTAGAGGTCTATCAAACAGTACGTACGTGAAATATGCACATCTAGGTAAAAAAAACACCGGCATCACCAAGGCTAAAAATGTGGTATGACAGCAAAAGGAATCAAGACTCTCCAATCAGTTGCTCCATGAGTTTCCAGGGTTTTCTTTCGCGTTTATATGTACTTTTTGCTAAGGAAAGCACTTCTTAGATATTTTTCATTAGCAGTACAAATGTATAAGAGATTGTTTTAAACTTAGATCTGTTGAGTAGGAGTGATAGTAAACAATTTCTCAACAAAGTGAAGAAAGGAACTCACCACCCACTCCTTTATGATGGGATCATAGGTCTCACCACTGTTTGGATATATGATAATTGGTTTGGTTGCCACCTGAAATATCATCAGTAATGGTGTTGAAATACAACAGAAAAGAGAGAAATAGAGTGCATCTTTGAATTATTAAGAGAACCAAAATTTTGAACCATCAGAAGATGTTCCCCACAGTGAAGCAGATATCAGAAAACAGGCTGATCGTACCTTTCTAATTGACAAAATTAATCCTTGGATAAACCTTGGAGGGGTACAATTAATTCCAACTGCAACAACCTTATTGCTTGCCTCGGCAATTGATGCACACTCGAGCAAGGAATCACCACTGACCACATGCTCCCCATCTTTTGAATTAAAAGTAAACCAAGCTGTAATGTTTACATTTCCTTCTTCCAGGAGTTCAGCATAAGCCTGGACAACCAACAAGACAACCAGGAAAAATATTATTGAAAAAATCCACATTTATAATGTGCCTCATTAGCTAAATCTATATCCTCCAAGGCCCCTGAATTGCAACTAGAATTTCTGACTTGACAAACCGGCATATGTTAAACAAAGTTGCATCTTTGCCATCTAGAACCAGAACAATGAATTTGAAACATCCAAAATAGAAAGCAGGAAAGTCAAAGCGAACAATGAATTACTAATAAATTGGCCAAGCTGCAAATGCACTGAATTTATGTTATATAGCATGTATCGAACAATTCATAAACTTCACGATCATATATATAGCCTAAAAAGTATCTATATATTCAGATCTCCAATCCAACATACCTGTGCTTCTAATTTATTTGGAATTGTTTCAAATGCAATCAGATCAGCGCCTGATTCAGCCAAAATCTGAACTCTTCTCCGATGAAAATTTTTCAAGCAATCTAGATCCACTGTATTACCATAGTCCCCACTGTAAAAGCATGATAGGATGAGGAACATGACTAAATCATCTAAATTTGTGCCATGATAAGCCAATAGGCCAATTTGATATGCAGAACATAGAAGATAGCCAAGATATTAAACAACATACAAGTTTAAGAAAATTCTTTATCTTTACAAACGTGACATAGTCACTAACCTTGTCTACTACGAAAGGACAGTCAAGGTGTAGAAAACGTAAAACTGAAACAGAACATATGATTAAGAAAGGCCGAACTAAGGAAACAACTTATTCATTCATGCCGGTACCACAAAGACTTAAAATAAAATCCAATAGGATATATGAAAGTCCAAACTCCAATGAGACACCAGTCTGAGTGCCTGGCCATGTAAAGCTTAGCTTTTGCTTCTCCGCTCTAAACAACATTTATTACAATCAATAAAGTCTTATCTCTTTCTCATCAACTATCTTTCATCTCTTAGGAGTCAAGTACTGTAAGTGCTTCTGTCTCAGGAGATAGATAATTGGGGTAAGTGCTCTCAAGTATTATTGGTGTTGCCTGTTGGTGATGTGACCTGTTAATCAGACATTTCTATCCCTAAAATAAAGTGTATAGCATATCATTAAAACGTGAAAGTAAATATATTAGCACTTCATGACTTCACATAAACCACGATAATGTCATGATCGGCCATGTACACATACAAAGAAAATAAATACGAAAAATGTAGTAATTGGAAGGGGTTTGCCAGAATTAGTGCATTTCCTCTTCTATCAATTACTCCGGAAAAATAATTGCAAGCTAACATGACAGCAATACTGGAAGTTATATAACTAACTACTATGATAAAGACAAGAAGTAGGGACACGCTAAAACAGAAAGGAGAAAAACATTTTTGGGACAGTAGAAGGATATTAGACAGGTAAACCATTACAACTTGAATCTACAGGTGTTTCTGGAATTGAAGAGATCAGAGAAGCTCAATGCATGGGATGAATGAAACAATATAATTACACAAGAAAAAAGGGGGATGGGAGGTCTTTTGTGTTACCTATACTCAGAACCATCAGCCAAATAAGCACCATAGCTCCCAACTGATGCTGCAACTAAGATGGGCCGACATTTTAGGATCTTGCTATCATCTCTATCTTCCATTGACGCTCTACCACATTTTTCATAATACAAGTTACGTGCTTCACAGGCTATTTCAACACTTTTCCTTAGCAAGGCTTCACTTTCTTCTAGAGAGAACCCTTTAGCCCTAAATCCCTGAATGGTCGCCTATCATGGTAAGACAAAAAATGTATTCAGTCTTCACATGTCTATGCAAGAGGGTACAGAAGCACAACAATTAGTAATCTTGTTGTGGTTCATTGATAACAAAATAAAACGAAGCTACCTGATATGATGCAGAGATTATAATATCAGAACCTGCTTCAAGGTAATCAAGGTGAACCTGCAACATCATGTACTTCATTATAAAAATGCAAATAAGGAGGCTCAGTGACTACTCATCCAAAACGGATTTTGAAGCCTCCTTCATGAAACATCATTCTATTATCGCTAATATTTAAGTACAAAACTAGTAGTTCGGTCATTCCAAGAAATGGTTGATAAAAATTTTTTAACATAAATATTCCAATATTGATTGACATGTTATAGAAACAAGATACTTATCGCAACTCTCTTCATTCAGTTTCTTAAATATTTTCCTACCTTAAATTGGTTTAACCTTTATGATTAATCTTTTTTAGTAAGTTGGTTTAACTTTTGACAAAGTAATTATATGAAACTACCCCTGGAGACATGACCAAGCTTTAAACATAAATTAACAAATAAATGTTGGCACTTTATGAAAGTTGGAGGAAGTATAATCTTAAAGCACTTAACCTATAAAAGTGGCCCATGTATCCTTTGGCGAAGAGTCGGCTTCCAACCCAAAATGAGCTTAAGAGTAAATTTTTGTCATCTCTTTTATCTTTTTTGGTACAAAAGTTGTGTAATTGGAACATCTATAACTATCATATTAAAACAGAATTAACACAAACAGATAATATTATCACCTAACCAACCAAGTCAAGTGGATTAACCTAATATCCACTAGCATAGCCAAATAAAACTATAGTAAATTGTTATTAAGTTACAATCTTCAAAAAAAAGGCCTAAAGGCCTAAAATTAAGAAAAGCAAAGTTAATAACAACTACTTCCCTTTTTTGTTGCTTGCACCCTATTGACTTTCGCGCTTTCTAACTTTGAATGGTAAAAGTAAATATCTTCAGTTATACAAGAGTAAAAATCATATAAAGTTGACATTACGAAACTAAGTAAGAGATGATTTTTGTTTAGCTCGCTTGACTAAATTTTTTCTTATACTCCGATGTCCCCTTCATTTGGCACCATTGAGGTGAAAAAGTTCTCATATCATAGTCCGAAATGTGGCTATTTATGTGGAGCTGAATTACTGAAGAGTACATTACACTCTTTGTCCCTAAGATTTTTCTACATTTTACTTTTTCATACTATTCGGTGCACCGATTCAATCATTAATATCTTTAACTATATATAATACAAAATTATAAAAAGTTGATATGAATAATTCTTGCATTGAGTCGAATCAAACAAGATCTCACCCGGTATATTTTAACTGAATAAAATACAAATTAAGACTGATTGATGAATACCGCCTAAAAAGCAACTATTGAAAAATGTTTAAGGGACAGAATGAGTAACTATTTGTGGTAAAACTTTGTTTAAGAAAAATGTAAGAAGATGAAATAGAGCAATTAAAAAAGGTAGTATTAATTAGCAAATCAATATTAAAATATGAACAATAAAAATGCTAATGTTTGAACTTGAGCTTCCGAAATATGAATGAGTTGCACACAATGCCTAATGTATTATTGTTTTTAGAATGAGCATGCAACACCTTTTATGCTAAAAACAACTTAAATATACTTTTTAAGCAAAAAGATATTGAAAAGTTTTAAATTCTATTGAAGAATCAACCTTTTGTTACTATAATTTGCTATTAATTACAAAAGATTTGTCATTTTGTATGTGATGAAGTCAATCCAAATCGCCACTTCCTTACCAAATCAAGAACTAAAACATGAAATAAACACAAATTCCGAACCTTAATCAAGCATACAAATAGACGCAAAAAACAACCAATTCAACATAACATCTCAACAATCACCACAAATCCACCAAAAAAGAGAGCAAAAAATCAGCAAAAAAAAAAAACACAAAACAAAGCAAGAAATCTAATTAAAATACCAGAAAATAATCAAAAAACATGAATAGAAAAAGAAAAAACCTGACGAACAAGATGAGGAGAAGTGAGAAGACATTTAGCGCTCCAAAGAGGATCATTAAGATCAGCGCCATGACGCTCTAGTTCCGTCGCTAATCCGCCATCAACGATTGCGATTCCACCGCAATCTGCAAGAAATTTAGAAAACATTGAAGAGGAAGACGATGATAGGTTTTCTCTCATTTGGCTTTCTGGTTTTCTCCACTGAAAATTGAAAATGAAGTTGGTTTCAGCTGAACTAGTGCAAACAAATTGCGTATAAGAGAAGAGCAGGAGAAGTGACAACTTCGAGTTTCTTTGATAGTAATGAGTACCGGATGGTACTTATATGACATGTGTGGACCCCCATACCACACCTCCGCTAATACTTTGGGACATTTATTTTTTTGAGGATATTCACTTATTACTTTTAACTTTTATTTTATTCTTAATTTACAAATTAAAATATGGTCAAAGTGCAAATTTGTTTTATTTGTATCAATACAAAGATTATTAATATTTAATTTTTTATAATATTTCATTATGTATAAAAGAGATATTCATTAAATAAGTGCATTGGATAGTGTGAGAAAGTAAATGTCTTATTTTCTATGGATTAGAGAGAGTATAATTTATAAATTTTAGTGTCAAATTTTGACTATGATTTATCATTAATCTATATGAAAAAACATATTCAATTGAGATCTTGATAAATTCTTTCTAAAAATTTATTTTTTAGAATTTTTAGAAAGTCACAATTAAAATTATTTGATTTTTTAATTTGCATTTGGAATTTGCGAAAAAAACCAAATATAGTTCAAAATTAACAAAATTACGATCATTGTATATGAGATCTGACAATTTTAAATATCCTCTTTTACACATCACTGTTTGACACAGCCTCCTACAAGGGGGTCTTTCGATATGTTGTAGTCTTGAGATAGAATTAAATTTGATATAGTTGATGGTAATTGCAATTTTTGGTACCTGCTGCATTATCGTATTAATCTTTACCAACAAATCAATTAAAAACCAAACTTCATAACTTTAAACTCTTACGAGGAGATAGATCAAAACGCAATATATGGGTAGAACAACTTTCTTGTAGGGAGAGGATAAATATTTATTTTAATCATATTCAAAAAGCTTAAAATGAACAAATCAGAGGCTTACCATCAACTAAAAGGTTGATGATAGTCCCAAACTAACTATGAAGATTAATGTTTTTTGGAGAGAGAAGAGAGGAAAGGAGAGGGAGGCGGCTAGGGTTTAATTATGCATTATCTTTTAATAGGTGTGTATTAAATAATAATAAAAAATTATAAACAAATTTATTATAATGATTAAAGTTTTATTTTTATAAAAATGACAATATATTTCATAAAAATTTATAGTATAAGTCATTCTCGTTATCACTTTTTATGCCAATAATTAAATTGCTGCATTTGAGTACGTCTATCATTGCAAATTGCGAATATTATAATTGTAGTAGTAGATTACAGACAATTGTATATTAATTAATTAATTAAATTTATTAGAACTTAGACATGTTTTCGGGTCGTAATATTTTAAATAGCTCTTTTTTTCACGAATGATACTTTAATTGCCCTAAATGCTCATTAAAATAAGTTTTTGGTTTAGATTTTTTATATGCATATTCGTCTCTTATCATAAAATAGAAGCTACATTAAACTTGTAGACGAGGTTTAATAATACTCTTTGCCTTTTCAAGAGAACATTTAAAATATAGAGTATAAAATTAATTTATGGTGAGAATAATACAAAATATAAATAAATATTGAAAATAAGTAATTTAATTGAAAAGAGAATAAGTTGGGAATAAGAATAAAAGAAAGGAAATGAGAATATAATAAAAATAAAATGGACCAAAATAAATTTTAAAGCTTTTTTAAAGAGACAAAAGAGTATAAATTTACCTTATTTTTTTTTATAAAATAAATTTGTTCTTACAAATTAATTCATTTAGTATGGATTCTCTCCCTTAAAGTCTCGTTAACTCCGGTACCCCTTGATTTAATTTAATGAAGCTTTAAGCATGGAGGAATCCATCTGGCTCTCACGCCCACAAGGGAAGACACTGACATTTAAAAATATACTTCCTCCATTTCGTTTTAGTCGCTACATTTGTATGGGCACGCGAATTAAGAAAATTGATTGACTTACACTGTAGCTGATTGTTTACTTTATAGAGTTTAAATTTTTTATTATTGTTAATTGAAAAAGAAAAAGGAAAAATAGGTTGTTAGGTTATTTTATAGAATATAGTATAGTATTTTATTATAGAGTATAGAGTATAGAGTAGGATAAAAATAGGGGTAGGTAGAACTTTAAATAATTGTTTTATTACTAAAAATGGAAATGTAGCAAGTAATATAAAATTGCCAAAAATAAAAAATATAGCAAGTATTATGGAACAGAGGAAGTATAAGTTTGCAAGGAAAGAGGATCTACCCTGAACCAAAGGTTAAAGATAAGTCGTGCATGCACTAACTGATTATGCTATCAAAATTCTTTGAATATATGTGATTTCACTATTAATATTCTCTATAAACCGCTAAACATGTATTCGTGATTATTACCTGTGTATTTGTTAATTGTTTTGGTAACTTTATTGATAGGGATCTACTTTGTAGCAAGGTTAGAATCAATCCTACGCATCTAGAATCGATAAGCAGTTGAATCGAATCGCAGAATCGTGAGATCATACAAATATATTTTGATATGATAATATAACTATAAGATAATTGATTATATGTCAAATTTGTTCATTTTAGTTCATCGAGATGTAAATAAAAATTGTTGACTTTATATTTTAATTGATTAAAAGAATACTTTTAAATAATTATTTATGAACTGCAAATCGATAAGTACATGAATTTTCATAATCTTTATGAATATATATTTTAACTTGTATTTATATGTAAGTAAAAGCTAAAATATAAGAAACGCTATATAATTGAGATTACCGTTGGAGTATCGGATCGTTGGATCTTATATTCTTGATTTTAGTAGGATTGTACTTATACTACCATTATTAAGATCCTACTAAAGATCTGGATCGCTCGCATGCTTTAATTTTGGATCGTAGAGTCATAGTATTCCTAATGATCTTATTGCTTTGCAGTTTTAAAAATAAAATAGTTCATCGAAATAGATTATAGAATTTTATTTAGTAGTATTATGTAGTAGTGTAGTACAATTATATTTCTTTCCTACATCAAAACGTATAATCACATTAAAATATATGTGTGTATATGATCCTACATACAATACCGTGCCAATATATCTACTAATTCACTTTATAGAAATTTGAGTACATCTATAGTTGCAAATTAAGTATATTATTAGTAGATTACAGATAATTGTATATTAATTTATAGAAATTAGACATGTTTTCAGTTCTTAATCTTTTAAATAGGTCGTTTTTTCACGAATAATCAACTTTAAGTTGCCCATTCAGGGCATAAATGCTCATTCAAGAAGTTTGGTATAGTTTCTTTATGCATTCGTCGTGATCTTATCATAAAAGAGGATCTACATTTAACTTGTATGATAGGTACACAAAAAATATGTGAGAAATGGTAGACAATTTCAAACTTGGATTGACTTATTATTTATTTTTTAAATACTGTATTAAGAATAATGTAAGTAAATATTTAAAATATTAAAAGTAGGCATTAAGTATACGGTAAGTAAGCATTAAGGATAATATAAGTAAACATTAATTTTTAATGGGCTGGACTTGAGATATGTCTTTCAAGAGACTAGTTGTAAGAGGTGTAATAAAACTCTTTCTGCCTCTTCAAGAAAGCCCTTAAAACTTAGAGTTTAAAAATTAATTTATAATGAGAGAATAAGACAAAATATAAATAGATAGAAAAAATAAATCGTTAAATTAAAAAAGAATAATTTGATAAATAAAATAAAAAAAAAGTGAAACCATTGTAAAAATAAAACAAACCAAAATGAATTGCATAGCATTTTCAATGGGTTAGGACGTGAGATTTAAAAGGGTCAAATGTACGCAACCTTATTATATAATTAATGATAGAACTAACAACATTGCATATCTAAAACAAATGGCAACATTTGCATAAAAAGAGAAGGATGTCAATTATAACACACTTAAGTAGATATTCCTAGCCTAGTTCAATTCAAAATGTGTACAGAGTTTGTTATATATTATGTACATTTTAAGCAACAAAAAAAGATTATTTTAAGCCACAAGAGGCAATTCTCTCATAACAATGAACCAATAACAACATATATTAGAAAATTGTTAAAATAGTTAAAACCGACTCCTAATTGTATGTATAGAAAAAAAGAAAAATATAACAAACATTATGGGCCACGGCCAAAACTAAAGCAAAAGCAACTTTGAACTCGATCCTCCGAAACCATATCACCTTTGCTTGTATCGATGGTTTCTAATTGTTTCACGACCTCCTCCATTTCGGGGCGTCTATATGGGTTAGCATCCCAACATTTGCGCATAATGTTCGCTAATGGTGCTGGACAACATCCCGGTATTTCTGGACGCAAGTTCTACAAAAGAAAACGAAATATTACATACAACTCGTTATGAATCTAAAATCTTCTAATTGTAGTTAATCTTACCAATCGAACCACCGAAGAAGACACATCGGCAAAACTCAAATTAGCATAAGGCATGTCACAACAATAAATTTCCCACAAGCAGATCCCAAAACTATAGACATCACACTTCCTATTATAAGGCTTGCCATCAAGCACCTGCAAATAAGTTATAAGCATCATTCATTTTGTAGAAATCGATTCTTGGTTTTACAGGCAATGGAGCGGTTATATGATCATACCTCTGGGGCCATATATCCAAGCGTACCCGTTTCACCGGTCATATCACACGGATTTTGTGCCTCGACTCGAGCAACACCAAAATCAGCAATCTTTAATCTCCTACTAGTATCTAACAACATATTTTCGGTTTTAACATCACGGTGTACTATTTTTTTCGAGTGAAGGTAACTTAACCTAGAAACGAAACAATAAATGCATCATTATCTCATAAATCCTATATAAAATATCAATGCCAGAGCCTTAATCCCTAAAGATTAGGGTTAGCTACAAATCCGAGGGGAGGGGGGAATGCAAGTGCTAACACAAAACTCACCCTCTCGAAAGGTCCAAAGCAAGTTCGATAACAACTTTCATAGGAAGTTTCCTTCTAGTATGTTTGATTAAATAATGTTTTAATGTTCCTCCGGCAAGATACTCGACGACAACGCAACATGTCCGAGGAGGGGGCGAATTGTCGACCTCACCACCTAAGCTAGCAGAAGGGATTTTGAAATTTGAAAATCCCATTGAAGCTCCAATAAACTACAAAATATAATAGAACATAAAGGTAAAAAACTAAAAATAAAGCTATAATTCAAAACACAAAAGTACCAATTGACCACCGTTTTTACCTTCCCACGTCTTAATTTAAATAACATGATATGAATATATAACGATATTAATCACATAATGTAACTTTTACCTTTGTAACATTCGGATGATCAAGTTTATTCCAAACAACAACTTCCTTTCGCAATGCGTTTCGTAGATTCTCTATTTCAGCAGCAGTGGCCATACCGTCTTCACCCCAGTTTAAAACTTTAGCTAAATAATCACAATATAAAAATGCAGAAATGATCAGAAAGAAAAAATATATAATTGTACTGAATATCATATTACACATCAAGTTACAATTCTTAAATGATCAAAAGATGCAGAAAAATATGCCCTATTAGCTAAACTATATGATTTTAATACAACCCTGAACTTATATCTAGGCCGGGTTAAGATGTAAAAACTTTATAATACGGTCACAATACACTGGTTTGGGCAATAGTTTACACTTTACACTGTGTAAGAATTACAACAAAATGTAGGGAGTGCCGACCACAACTTATGACACATTCATATAGATTAGGAGAACCGAGTACCGACCACAACTTATGCTAACTATACACACTCCTTATATTAAAGGACATGGAGTATGTTACCACATACTTCCTATGCCGCCAAATATTTTTTCCATTTGACCAGCTAATGAATTTCATTACTCTAATGCTATTAAATATTACATGACTCTTATCTAAGCTTCGATGAGTTCCATCTACGCAAGATTTGAGGGGTAAAACGCATGCAACCTGACCCTTGTAAAAAAAAGTTATTTCCAAATAATGCTTGATAGTTGCTAACAAATAGCATATGCAAACCTGAATAAGAAGTGTATGTGATTTAAAAAACCATTTCAAAACTAACTTAAGACCTTTTCAAGGTATTTGAGGTTAACACTTGGATCAGCTGGGGGGTTTCTTGACTGCGCACATCCTTTTTATTCCCTCCTTGAGGGGAACGGGTATAGGAAAAAAAAAAACCCACTCAGACCCTGCCTTTTGCGGGACACTAGAAGTGTCCTTTACCTTTTTACCTTTTACTTGGAGACAAATGAAGTTGTCTATAAAATGTTGAAAATTAAGAGAAATATATTAAGAGAAATACAGATGATGTAACCTCTTGATAGAGGCAGTGAGGCACAAAACACATCTTAACAACAAATGATGTTGAACAATGCATAACTCAAAGTCTTAGGTAGATTGCATGCTTTTCCTCCTCTTCTATAATTTCTATAGAGCTTAGATTAATGCATAAGAATACAATTTCCAAATTTTCTGTTTGACCTTTCATAGCAAATATCATCAACTTCACATAAATAAAAAGTGTTCGCTTTAATATATACATATCTTATAATGATTGACACCATAAGAAAACAATTAAACATCATGATCATCATACTCATTCTATGATCAAGATCTAGGAAGGATTAGATTACGGCACACCATACCCTTATCAAGACAAATAAGGAGGTCGCTTCCAATGAGACTCTCGACTCAAGAATAACCTGCAAATTAAATATCAAATGTATAATCTTAAAACCAGCAAAATATGCATATTAATTATCAACAGTTTTCATTACCTGCAACCTCTCTTCCATCATAAATAGCCTTGTAAACAGATCCATAAGTTCCATTGGCAATATTATACTTCAATTCGAGTTTCGCTGAGTCTATTTCCCATTCCTCCTTAACATCTCGAGACAAAACCCGACTGAAATGTCTATGTATATGAATATCAAAGTTCTTTAAATCAACCATATCAGCCCTAAACATCATGCTTTTTGAACTCAATTTTCCCACATCATTTGCATCAGAAAGGGAACGTTTCTGGGTGGCATTTGATTCTTCAACAGTCTTTCCGATCTCTGGAATATTTTCATTACTTTCATTGCTCTTTGAATTCATTTTTCCCCAAAATAATTAATCAAATTTCAATAAAATCAGCTAAATCCCTAATGGCTCATATTGCATAACCTACATACAAAAATTTGAGATCAAAATTCTGAAAAAGCCAAGTAAAATATAATAACCCAATTCATAATTGACTACCCTAAATCAAAAAAATTTAGTATGAATGATACAACTTTAAATAAGGATTAAAACCTATTTTTTTCATTTTATATTATAAAAGATCATAACTTTCACAATCAAACACAAAACCATTCAGAATAAAATTAATTAGACATCACCCCCACCAAATTATTTAATTTAATAAAATTATGGTCTCGACAAACTAAATAACATGCAATGAGTAAATATCCTTAAATCTACCCAAACATGAAAAAAGAAAGAAAAGAATTATCGCCCAGAAATAATCAAATAAAAATAATCAAATTTCATGTATAATTCGTACGAAAGATCAAAACATTAACCCAAAGACAAACAGAAACAATAAAAGATTAGTAATCAAAAAAAATCAAATCAAATAAATTTAATCAAATACAAATAATAAATCCCATGAGAATAATTCATAGAAAAAATGTATGAATCAAAACAGAAAAAGGATGAAAAGGGATAGACCTGGGTAACAGAACAAGGTAAAGGGAGGATGAATAATCTCTGTTAGGGATAAACCACAATAGTAGCTGATTTACAGGGAAAGTTGTTTCAAAATAGCCTAATTTTTGTTTGGTCGTTAAAGTGTTTATTAACTACTTCTATATATAGGTATTGTGGATTAGTAGGACTAGGGATGGACGTGAGTCGGATTTGATTGGGTCTAGATAGATACAGATTTAAATTTTAATTTTTTTATTGGACTCACGTTTGATCCAAATTCATAGGATCTGAAAAATTTGTACTCAGACTCAGATTCTTAGGGTATGACAAATCTAGGGTCTGGATCTGGGTTCAAAACAAATTTAATTTATTTTGATGAAATTTTTTTAAACATATACTATACAATTTTCAACCATTCATATACAGTTATATAAATATTTTCGACTAACAAGAATCTTGTAATATTTTATACTAAGTGAGTAAATAAATATATGAAGCTTTTCAACATATAAGTTCGTATAACGAAATATTTAGCAAATCTTTTAATTTTAAAAGTATAGATACAACGACCACATTTCAATTTATATGAATCGACAAAGTTTAAAATCACTTTATGTTCATAAATATAACGAAATTTCAAATCAAACAATTAAATTTTAATATATAATTTTTTAAAAAATTCTATATAGGTCTATGGGTCAGGTCTGGGTCTCAAATGTATGGACCTAGACCCGAACCCTAAGGTTATAGACCCAGATTGACCTAGATCCATAGAGTTCAAAAATAGGTGGATCCAAACCCTTCAAATTAGGGTCAGGTCGGATCTAGACCCTAAAGATTCAACACCCATGCCGTATCCCTAAGTAGGATTGTAGGAGTATATACTCGTATATAAATAGATATCTTCTATTTTATTTATCTAACTATCTATCTATAAACACTAAGAATAGGTGTCGACTTTACAATAAAAAAATTCGCTTTTTTTTTATTCCAATTAGGCAAATATTGTTTAGCATCATGTATTATCTTAGTGTCTTTTAATCACAATAAATAATTATCGGATAACATATGATTACTTATGTAAAAAAAATATTTTTATTAAAATATTTTTGTAATAAATTGAGAAAAGAAAATAATTTTAAATAATTTTTCATAGATAATTCATAATCCTATACTTACATAGCTATATTCCAAAAACTATAAAAATTAAATAAATTACACATTATTTATTTAAGTAAATAATTATAACAAACTTGTTGATGGTTTGAACACTACTTTACTCGATTAGCTAAATTTTCCTATATTCGTTATTATTAACAATGCACAAGACAACCATATTCTTTTAAAAGAGTTACAAGGATGCATATTTTCAAAAGTTTTTATTAAAGAAACTTATTTATTTTAGAAGTTCACAAATAATGGTAAAAAATGAATTTATGCCGTCTAAAATCATCATGCGCATAATTTTTATTTTCGTTTTTGAAGAGATGAACAAAATATTTTGTGACAGCACAGGTGATGTCCTAGAAGGAACTCCTAATGAAATTAATATCTTGTCTTCTTCGCATATATCAAAGAAATTGTAATAGTATGACTTTATGACTTTACTTTAACAAATGAACTTTTGTTTTGTATTAATTTTTTCATAAATTTTTTCGCTTTTCCACACTTTGGGAAAGGTACGGATATAAATAGTCTCCCTTGTTTTAAACTTTGTTTTTGAGCGGAATAATGACTTTGTTTTCGAGCGGAATAATGACTTGATGATGATGATTCTATAGATTGTTACAATATATCCGTACGATTAAACATTTGCATAAAGCAGAAAACGACTCAACTTACCAGACGGAATACAATAATATTACACGATATTATATTCCTAGTACATCATGTAAATATTTAGTTATGTTATTCGCTTGTTACTAAGATAAACCTTATACATCTCTTTATATTTCCAAAACGAATGAAATGGCAAGGCAAGTAAACCATTATACAATACTGCCTTTTCGCAAGGTCATTGTATAAGTTATGCCCAGACTCAAAATTGCATACAAAGCAGTATTTGGGTTACACTAATGACTGTCAGATTCATTCTCTGAATCTACGTTTGCAGATTGTGAATTCTTGTAGCCACCGATTTGATCGTTGTAACGCTTCTTGTCAGCGCGTGCTTTTGCTTCGTAAGGTTCTTTTTCCTCAGCTGCATATCAAACATCAATCAATTTTAGATTTGTTATGTTTTACTGATTTGAGAGACAGATTTAGTATGTTTCTGTTCAAATCATCATACCTGACATGTTTCTCCATTTCTCCCCAAGAGCTTTCGCGATATCTGTGAACATTATACCTGGATTTTCTTTCTTTGTGTTCTGCAAAAAAAGAGAGGATAAAGAGTTCGGTATGCTGCAACAAACTAGAAAAAAATAAAAAGATCAAAATCATCGTCATCCTTACCTCGCGTTCAGCTTGCGAGAAGAACATAAAACCAGACATCGCCTTCTTTGGTGCATTTGGATCCTTTTTCTTCTTCTGTCTTCTCTTCTTCGATCCTTCTTCATCTCCATCTTTAGATTTCTTCTTGCTTGAGGAGGCTTTTGATGTTGTCAAGTCTTTCTTTTCCTTCTTCGCAGGCTTCTGAATCTAATAATTCATAATTGAAATGAATCAAATCTGCAAAAATAAAGTTCCACACTGGTTGCAACACCATTATGTCGTGTTAGCTACTTACCTCTCCCTCCTCACCACTAGCACTAGCATCAGATTGATCTTCTTCAGAATCATCAGTAGGAGACCCTCCGTCATCCCGGTCTGCAACAAAATCTTCATCCTATACAGAAGGCACACAGCTAAATGTTCAGGCTTCTCAAGGCAAACCTTAGGTACAGTGGAAGTTACAAGTCTATAACCAACACTTTGCTTCCCCCTTTCCAGGATTTAAATTATAGAAATACAAACACATACAAACTTCAATGAAATGGCAAGGTTCTTGAGCAAGAAACTTGGTATGAACTTTAATCGGTCAAATACTCGAATCTATAATGTTAAAAGAAATAGCAAATGGTCTAATACCTCTTCATCACTCTCATCTTGTGCATCCCTGATTCTATTCAAATGAGGATCGACATCATCATCATCACTGCTAAGAGCTGCAATGGTGCTCGTAGGTTGACCAGCACCATCACCCAAATTCATGATTTTCAAGCCCTTAGAGCTGCAAAATCAGAAATGTCAAAGAAAACCCAGATACTGCTTTCAATATATACCAAAATTGGAAGTGTATTAAGACCTGATGAAGTCAAACAAGTTGTGGTATTCGTTCCTCTGGATATTCCGAAAGAGATGTTCTTGATCTGTCTTCAATTTTACAAGGAGGTCAAAATAATGCATATTTGATCCTGCAACAACGTGCCTTTGGAACTCCAGATAATCAATCTAGAAACAAGAGTAAGCCCATGTTTGTTAAGCTGACAAGAAGTAACTAAATATCATCTTTTGCAACTACTCTAAACATGGAAGAATACAAAATGTAACTCCGCACTGTGATTGAAAAGAATACCTCCTCATGAAGAATAAGAGTTGGGGGCTTGGGTAAAAAGAAAAAGCTCTTTTCAAGCGGGTACAAAATTCCATCTTCTGCTTTGAGTGATGACTTGACAGCATATCCATCTTGGCAGCTACGGAATTTTCCGGGTCTAGTGACTTTGGCACTAGATAGGGCACGCAATATGTTTGTGAATACATCATGAATGAGACCCTGAGTCATGGAAAAACAACATTAAAAATCAATGAAGATGACGAATATATTTCAAGTACTTTCAGATGCAAAATCTGTCAGCACTTCGCATACCTTGTAAGAAGGTTCCAACTTATCCTTGTACTTGGTATTTAAGAGTTCCTCACTAATGGAAAGAGTGCTCTCAACCACATAATCAGTCTCAAACTGAACATTAAAGAAATTAAAAATCAATATATAAAGCAATTCTACAATTCATGAACATCCAGAAAATGAAATTACACATACCTGCATGACGATGTGTGGATAAAGTGTTTGCCCTTTACGAATTGGAGGGTCTAAAGTGATAACAACAAATGTATGTGGTTGGTTTGACTGCAACAATACAACAAAACTATGTGACCATTGCATAGCAAAAGTAATTAGCGACGTTCAAAAGACAGAGAAGACGAACAAACCTTGGGAAGACAGAAAAGACGAACAACACTGCTGTACTGGATTTTAAAATCATTAGCTTGTCCTTGAAGACGTAAGAACGAAAGATGGAGTTCGATACTATACCGACCCCTGGAATAAAGAAATATTCAGCAACTCATCTTTGTTATAAAAGGCAAAGTGGCAAACATAAGACAAACAAAACAAGAAAACATCATTACATCTGAAGAGAAAAAGTGGATTGGATGTTTCACATACCTAGGAGTAAGGATAGCAATACCATCAAATGTGACAACAGCCTCTTCTGCATCAACATCAGCCATAGACATGATCTTGTCGTGGAAAACCTAAGAATGACAACCACCCAAAGCAAAAAGATTAGAAAATTTAAATGTAGGAAAAGTATTTTCTGCATTCAGCAAATTTATGGAAGTCAAAAAGGAACACACTTGAGCAGAAGGGCGATTTTCATCACCAACAAACTGGGTGTTAGAATTTGGTATGTGAAAACTGATCTCCATAAGCGAATCTTTCTGCAGAACATTAACCGTGTTACTCCAACAATATTATCAAGCACATAAGTTAAAGAGGTAAATCCACAGAGAAAAATAGAAAGTAACCTCGTTAGCACCAGTGGTATCATCCACATGGAACTCTAATAGAACGTCATTTTTTCCTTGCATCTGAGTTTGTGAAACATCAGCAAGAGAAAGTTCAAAGGCTTGCTTTGAGCCAACCATGAAAGCCAGCATATTACCTGTGATGAGCATAAAAATTGCTAAATTAGTAAGAAGTACCAATTAAAAAACCATATCAGGATTAACAAATATAATCAATAAGCTGAAGGGCACACCTATCAATAGTATTAGGATGAATGAATAAAGGAAGCCTCAGATAATTGTAGATATGGGACCAACTACCCACATTGGTTAACAAATGTCATGAAGCAAGAAACTGCTAAATAAAAAAATAGAAGTACATGCTACAAATAGGTACAAGAAAAGATATCAAGCGACAGATGAGTACAAAGTAATGCACAAGACAAATGGTAAAGGAAGGTGATATCAAGCAATAATTGGATAAAAACAGGTGAAATGAGTACGTTCATTCACTAGGAGGACTGCACCTCAAGGCAATCGTGAACGATGGTTTGACTTTGAAAATGGCATTGTTTGGGGAAGAAATATTGTTAATGTCATACCAAACTACCAATACACCCACTTCCTCGGCACACACCTTGAGGCAAAATTGAACGCGGTATTTGGTGTTGGGAACAAGGGGAAATGAACCACACTAAGCGACTTTAAAAAGACACAAAATTTAGATTGGCTTGGTAAAATCTAAGCCCCTTAAAGGACTTTGCCAATATATGTTTCCCCAAAAAACATTTTCATAGTCAACTCAAGGTGCATGGCCTGCAAGTAGGCATACGAGGTGCAGTGGTACTCATTTCAAGCACCTTCTCGAAATTTGCATCCCTTAAGCACATTTAATGTGTCTGTTCACTATAAATGTAGTTTCAATTAATGCATAATCTAGGCAGTTTTGTGGCTTAAGTATTGCAAATTTTTTACCTAATTGTGGTTTGGTGTCAATTTTATAACCTATTTGTTTCTGTGTTACTTTTCCACTTGTCGCTTGGTGTCACCACTTTTTGAAGAAAAACCTTGTTAGAGTAGAAGACATTGCTACAAAACAGCCCACTGCAATAACATCTAATTACAATAAAATCTTCCAATAGCTTCTTCATAAATCATTAATATCAAAGCTCCCAAACAAACCATTGGTTTTTAACCCACTGAGTTGCCAAGCATTTATCCTTGTCCCAAATAACATCTAATCCAAAGAAAAGATCCTTGAAAATGCGCCTATTCTTTTCTAATCATATCGCCCAGTGTGGCTAAGAAGCAACAATGTCATAAAGTCTTGTGTTCCTTCTTTCCAAAGCCACAAAATGTCATCTGAATATCCTAATCCTAATACTTGCCGGCTCAATCCAAGAGTCACCAATAATATTAAAAAAATTAACCCACATCCCTCTTGAAAAATTACAATGTCGAAAAAGATGGTCGTTAGAGTGAAGGGTAAGTGTTTTTGGAGATTTTCAATAGTATTGAGTTCACCCAAAACCACAAGCTAAGAAAAAGCTCTTAATCTTGCCGGGAGTTTTAGCATTCCAAATAAGCTTGGCCAAGGGAAAAGTTGGTGACTTTGAAGGAGGAAAAACAAGAAGGGAATATAATGAAGCACATAAAAAGGACTTTGAAGAATCTTGGTTCCAAACTCTCCTATCAGGATTAGAAATGACTATGTATGTTACTAAGCAAGGAAATAAGCTCCATTAGTGATTCACAATCTCTTTTAAGGGGATGATATCTAAAATAAAAAGATCATGAATCTAACCATCACTACAGCCTCCGTGATATTGCTTACCATCACCTTTTATATCTATTTAGTCTTTTTACCAATTTGGTTCATTGACCTAGATATGAAATAAGCCAGCAATCAAAGATATTAACTTGGAAAATTAGAATGAACCCAAAAAAATTACTTAGAATGTGTGATAAATAAATCAAATAGCTGCTAGGCCAGTTGATACAAACTAACACAAAACCCATGTCCTTATTCACAAAGTCCGAGTACAAGTGATTCATGCATAGTTCACAAGGTAAAGGATCATCCACTTAATGAGTTAGAAAAATAAAAATGAAGTCTCCAAAACTGCTTTGCGCTTTTCATCTTATGTAGCAGCTGCCAAGACAATATCCGCAAACACACTAGTCTCTAAAGAGATCTTTTGTGTATTGAAGAAAAATACTACTTATTTGGAAATCGCAATGCAACTGCATGTAAGTGTAAAATAAAACTGTTGACTTCAGCCAAGTAGTGAGTGATATTTACTTCCCTAGGAATATTATGTTAGCCAAAACCACCATTGACAAAAGTCCAAGAAAGTAATCTTATGTGAACCAAAAAATTCTACCATTTCCCTTTTCGTGCATATCATATCAATAAATGTCGACAAATGGCAACTGCGTATCCAAAATAGATTTCTTTTAAAAAGAAGGTTCATCTAGTAAAATTCAGTTTGTCACCTGTGAATTTAATAAATATCTCCTGGAGTCTAATTTCATACGTTAAATAGCAGCATGTAGCACCTGATAAAGTTCAGCTTTTCCTAATATAGGATCTGTTTGGCCTTGTGCCTTGCGCCTTTTAAAACTAAGGCAATAAACTAACAATTCTTTAAAATACATGGTATCAAGATTTACAATGCGACCACAATACGGTGATGTGGGAGATAATTTGCATTATGTTGTTTATAGTTAATTTAGTTTTGGGTACTCCATTCTCAAGGGTGGTGAGGGTTAAGACTGACATTTTGATACATATATACCTGTTCATCTAAATTACATAAAGTATACCAATAATGACAACCGATAGCCCCATTACTCATCAACACTCAAAAAGGTAAATGCTAAGTGTGAAATGACAGAAATGTATAGCGCCAGAAAGGTTGAATTATTTAAGATACTAAATACATCGAGAAATAAGAGAATGCAGTAATAAATAAAAGAACAAAGAAACCAGTTTACCATTAAAATCAACTTCTCCCCAATTATGCCCACTAACAGAAACATGTTTCTCTTCGGGGTTAATTCCATAGCTGCTTTTGAAAAAGCTGGTCAAGGTGGCAACATCCTGTAAATAAAAAAGATAATAAATTTCTATGTAGTAAACGCTTCTTAAATCCTTATTGGAGGACCCCATTAAAAGGCCCAGAAACACAATCAAGAATAACTTGAAAAAAATAACCAACGTCATTGAAGAACTAGCACAGCAACATGTCAATTTCCTAAGCAGTCTGCCGCATATAAACCATCATTCAGTTCATAAAACACAATATACATGATACATGTTAAACTCTGAGCACTCAGATTTAGAACTGACTTCTAATGTTTGACTCCAATACTTTGGAGCTATGGCATTGTTGTAATGTTGAAAACAAAAACATTCCACCTCATAGATTCTTTTTTCTCTTTTCAATAATTATGGGGAGTAAATGGTATTCAAAAGTGGATCTCCTTCAAATGTTTCATCCAAAGTATTTAACCTCCTTGTTAAAGCCTAGAAGAAATTCAGTAGCAAGTAGTACATCGAAAAGAAGCTAAAAAAAGTTATTTGTATAATATTTTTGACACCAATATTTTCAAATGGATCGAAGAATTAATAATGGATAAATGTAGAAAAAAACACCAGCCACAACAATCAACATGAGCATTATTAGGCTCATATGAGCATCTACCAAAGGTGTTCATATGTCCACTAAAGGTATGAAATAAAATGATTATCAAACACCTATGGTCCTCAAAGCCAAACATTCTCCGACATAATTACTTTACCATGGATACGACAAAACCAAGCATCTTTTCTTTTTCAAAGAATTCAATGATCCACTAAATTAATAGAAAACCAAGATGCTAATAGTGTTGTTATAACAAAAATAATTCAATGATCCACCAAATTCTTGTATGTCGCAATTAGGTTAAAAGAATACTCTTTTAATGTCAATAAGATAAAGCTACACATTTCCACTCCCCAAATGCTATACAGAGAGATTTTTAAGCACACAAGATCATGCTAATGCTAATAGCGTTATAACAATAATTATTAGTAACAAAATAACAGCAAACGTATACGTGAAACATAGATGTATAACAAGTACATCTATATGTACAAAGTGAGAGTATCAATAGTGATCACATTGCCAAAAGCCCCAAACAGCATCCAATATGAATGTAGATGTCAATCATTAAAAGATGTACTCCACAGATCTACATGCTAAAAGTAGCTTTTGAATCCAATCAGAGCTACAATAAAAAAAGTTCTCAATATTTTCCTATTAATGGTTCTAAATCTCAGTGTTTAAATGCCATTGAGCAAGAAACTCAAAACTCCAATTTTTGAAACGTTTGCAAAAGCAAGAAAATATTGACAAGATTAAGAAGAATTACACCCAAAATTAACTTAGTTACAACAAAAAGTTAAATAAAGAAGTGAGCGGGAAAAAAGAAATAGACCTGATCCCGGAAACCTGTAAACTTATAATACAACCCATCTCTGCTTTGAACTCCAAGTTGATTTGACCTCTGCACCTTCATCCAGAATAATCCAGAGATATTACTCTTATCGACTTCAACAGCTTTTCCCCCGCCCAGCTTTTTCCACAGAACAGCACCTGAATGAACTCTCATCTGCCCTTGCTTCTGCAAGACCACACACAGGGAAATCATTTTAGCACACCTCCATCGAACATTTCCTTTGGTCCCCCAAACATGAATGTCTGGTTACACACCTAAAAACGGAGTCAGCTCTCCACCCGATTGCACAAATACAAATATAACAAATTTAAATTAGCCAATATCAATGATTTTTCTCCATAATCCACTGAACACAAATCAATCAAGTGAGTAAATTGAATATAGCAAATTTAAATTTCCTCCCCCCGAGGCGCAAATTAGGGTTCACTTCCTAGGGTTTGTAATTAAAAAGAAAAGCTCAAGATACGAGGCAGATATCCATCTCAAATCTCATAGTGCTTCAAATTTCAATGACATAAACCCTAAATTCATGCAAAAAAACAAAAATAAAAACATTCTAACAACCTAGAGTATCATCAGAAATCAGTAAATTCAAACAATCCATTCTTACACCTCGTAATCAAGACTAATATTAGGTAAAATGGAGAAATGAACACTAATATCAACAAATATTAAAGAAGAAAACCACAGAAGTTACCAACCGATAACCACAAAAAATTAGGGTTACAATAACGAGGTAAAAATGAAATTGCAAACATGCAATAAGAAGACAGAAATTGAAAGAGTGAAATAAATAAACTAACTGTGCCGCCACGACCGCCAAGAGAGATGTTGTTAAAGAGGTGACCGTCCGCCATGACTAAGGTTTTGCGAGATTTTCAGGTGAGCGAAAAACAGTCAAGTTCTTCTGAGAGGAGAAATAAAATGGAAAATTGGGAAGGAGAGCTTTTATGTATGTGAAGTATGGATTATAATGGCGCGAATTTGTCCATCTTCATTCTTTGGGTTCGGTCACTCTGCACCGACTCATGTCAATATGTTGCATATTGGGCTTTCTACCATGATATTTTAGCCCACTTAGATGGCGAAAAGGTTTGGACTACTTTTGTGAAAAATTATTTCTCAAGAAAACGGGCTTAAAATAAGAACATATGTAATAACTTATATAAGGTGGACTATTTAACAGTTCGTCTTGTATGAGACTGTCTTACGGTGAGACGACCTCAAAACAAGAAGCCTATAAGCTAAAAGTTTTTATAATTGGGCTATTTAATCCAAATATGATGCATGTCTCACGGTGAAACCGTCTTATATAAGAATTTGTGTTTAAACTAATATATGGAATGTGTCTCACGATAAGACCGTTTTATGATAGAATTTGTGAAAAGGGTTTTGAGTATGGAAAGGTCGAAGCAAAAACTTCTTAAAATTTGCTCTCAATGGAAAATTTCATTTAAATGACAACTATAACTTGTTCAAAAGTTGTTGATGGGGGCCATGTAGTGTTGATTGATAGTCTTTGTTGGATTAGGGTTGCTCATAAGTCATATCTAACCGGAGGATATAGATTGAAAGTTAAACAAAAGGGCAAAAGTTATTTCTGATGAAATAGAACTAGTTAACAACTTAAATGAAAACTATTATCTTTAAGTAACAATATTGCATGTTAGTTAAGCAAAACTTATACCAAATAATATCTAAGGGAAATTCTTAAATGAATCCAATTTAACACCTCTAATAAAAATACCAAACATGCTCTTGAACTACCAAAATTCAACTAATCTATTCTCATGTATTTAATAGTTTTGTACTCCATAATTTTAAATTTTTTAGTAGGTCACAATAATATTTGGCATTTGGCAATATATCCCATCTAGTATGAGTGTGGTATGTGTGTAACTAGGTTTAACATAAGCCACATTTCACTATTCTCAAACACTGGGCCCAAAGGGCTTTTATTGGGAATTTTTGAAATTCTTGAGTGAAAAAAAAAATTAATTAAATAAATGAACCTTTAAACTTTTTCCAAAAGTAAGCGTCCAAATCCTAAAGCTGTGCTTTGAAGCTGTTCGCAGTTACTAACTGCGAACAGCATATAAGACAAACTAACTGTTCGCAGTTAGTAACTGCGAACAGTTCAAAAAAGACAAAATAGCTGTTCGCAGTTACTAACTGCGAACAAAAAAATAAATAAATAAAAAAATTTAAGGTCAGATAGTTGTTCGCAGTTAGTAAGTTAGTAACTGCAAACAGCTATTTTGTCTTTTTGCTGTTCGCAGTCTAACTGCGAACAGTTATTTTGTGTTTTTTGAACTGTTCGCAGTTACCAACTGCGAACAGCTAGTTTGTCTACTAACTGTGAACAGCTCCAAAGCACAACTTTAGAGTTTGGACGCTTACTTTTGGAAAAAGTTTAAAAGTTTGTTTATTTAATTATTATTTTTTTTTCACTCAAGAATTTCAAAAATTCTTTTATTGGTTGTTGAAGTTGGCCTAAAATTGTTTGCTACTACGTTTTTAAAGCATGTAGAATAATGGCAAATTTACAAGACACTGAGCTTTTTCCTAAGCTCTTATTTCTGCTATTGTTATTCACAAGTCTTTTATAACACCATTTGATTATAAAAGGTTTATATAATTAATCAACTTTTCTAATTGATCACTTTAAATTAAAGTAATCACTTTAAGATTATAAATAATTATTTTAAAACTATAAAAAACGGTAAATGATCACTTTAAAGTTCTAATTGGTTATTTTAAAATTAGAGAAATTCCACGTGATAGCATCCAATTTTTATGAAACGCCAGTGGTAGCACTTTTTAAGATTTCTCCACATGGTAGCATTCACTTTATGCTATCTGACTGCCGTAGCATTTTCCGTTAAATTCTTGTTAATTTTTGTTTAATTCATCATTTTGTAAGAATTTTCCACATGGTAGCATCCAATTTTTGCTCTGAAATGTTTAACTCATCATTTACACGTTTTATTCATCGATTAATTTATCAACGCCCTTAAATATTGTAACAATTTTATTTTATTCAAATTATTGGTATTATAAAGTTCAAAGGTGTATTACAAACACTAATAAATAATTCAAAAGGTGCATTTTATAAGCGTAAAAGGGCATTTCATAAGTTCAAAAGGTGCATTCCAAGCACTGATACATATCTACTTATTTGTTACAACATTTAAGGGCGTTGATAAATTGATCGGTGAATTAAACATTAAAATGGTAAATTAAATATTTGAGAGTAAAAACTGGATGTTACCATGTGGAAAAATCTTACAAAATGATAAATTAAATGAAAATTAACAAGAATTTAAAGGAAAATGCTACGGCAGTTAGATAATGTATAAATTTGATGCTACCATGTGAAAAAATCTTACAAAAGTGCAACCACTGACGTTTTATAAAAACTGGATAATACCATGTGAAATTTTCATTAAAATTATAAGGAGTCACTTTAATAAGATTATAAGTAATCACTTTTGACATTGTAAATATATATTAGAACAGCACAATAAATATAATTTCATAAAACTGTCCCATTTGAAAATTTGTGATACCAAAGTTTAAATTTGTATTCACTTTCATGATCAATTGTGACATGAAAGTGTTAAACATTTAATGTATATTAAATCCTAAGAACTATCACCAAGTACTACAAATAATAATGGGACAAAGTCTACTAAACATACAAGACCTAAAGGAGTCAAAGGGAAGGACAAAAGACAAATTGGAACAAAAATGTGCCTTTTCGTATTCTTTGATCAATGAGCATTGAATTCTATTCTTGTTCAACTTTGATTATGGAGTTACAAGTGATTTAATAGTGTGAATAATGCTCATGAATACCATAGTTATAATGTTATTGATTGATGGTTATTACACTTGCTCATCAATGAATGATTAAATGTCCATGACTCTTTGGTATACTTGAACTAGTATAAATAGGGGCTTGGGGAAGAATGTCACATACACTTAATTTCTGACTTCTTATATCCTTACTTTCTCTCTTACTTGTGTTCTTTCAAAAAGAGTTATAAACTTTTTGTTAGAACTTTTAAAGTTTAATTCATCAAACACGTTGTTGGTAAGTTTCATACCCTAAGTACTAAGGGTGTGTTGTGTTGTTTATATCTCATTGTGAATTTTCTAGTCAAAACCCAAGTATCTTTGTGGGGAAATATCACAAAAGAAAAGTGATTACACGCCTACAACAAGTATCAAGTTTTGGGATAACGGTTGTCGTTACAAAGATCATTTTCAAATTATTTGTTAGTGCTTTTATGTAAGTTTATTTTAGCCATCAATAAAGAGAAATACAAATTCTCATATTGTAATTTATATTTGCATTATTATTTCTTAATAGTAAGAGGGGTCCATTGACATAAAGGGGAATCCTTCTTGTATTTTGTCTAACCAATATAGCTTAATAATGGGTCCAATTGAATCCAAGGAATTGATGGCATGTATTATTGCTACAAAATACTAATGTGGGTTTTTATTTTGTCTTTAATTGGTGTTTAAATGGAGTACGTATATAATGGGGACACCATTCTCCCATAACTAAAATGGAAAACGAAGTTTTCCTAGAAGGATGAAGTTGATTGTGATTTGTGGCCATGAATGGAATAAGGTAAAGTACGATAACTGGATACAGTTTTACGTTTTCTATAAATGTGCTAAATTGTTTTATGTTATTTAAACTATAATATTTGCGTCAAACTCATGTTTTATGTTAAGCTCTTATAATATTTGAAGTGCTAGACTTAATTATTAGCTCTTTTATATAAAATTATAATTTTTATAATACTCCCTCTATCCTTAACATTTTGCAACAATTGCGTTTTGATATTGTTTAACAATTAGTCTTAATTTGTATCTAATTCGTAATTTATAAGTGAAAATTTGTACTTTGTAGCAATTGCCTTTTGACATTGTTCAATGGGGTTTCACTTCTATCAAGTGACCACTAAAATCTAAGAACCGAGTACTAGAAAAGTAAGAGTTAGAGCCAAATGAAGTGGTAACTTAAGCGATATGCCAAACGACAGATTTAGCATCATCATCATATTCAGTGTATTTCGTTTATAGAAAACTATGATCAGGGTCTGGGGAGGTAAGAATGACGACAGCTCATATCCATAGAGAAGAGTGCGGTCAAAGAGTCCCTCGACTCGATAATTAACTCGAATTAATTTCAGACCAAGTAATTATTGTTTTGTTTTTACAAAATCTACAATCTCACCCCTCACTTTTAATATTTTTTTTGAAAGACCTCATCTTTAACGGTTTGTTAAATTGCATGATAATTAACTCGGATTAAATACATATGACAAATAACCTATTTTTTTTTTGTTCTATGAATTTATCTCACTTTTTTTTCTGAATTAACTCCGAACTCTTATAATCTCTCCATTTCTTTTTGTTTATTCACTTTAAGTTTTTTTACCACTTTAGGAGAGATAAATTTTAATTTGATTTTTGAAGTATATTATGAAGAGAAAATATATTCATCTAAAATTTTGTTAGATTCTCTTGATGTAAAGAATTTTAATATATAATTTTTACAATTTTTTATAATGCGTATTAAGAGATATTGAGGCTCGTATTTACTTTGAAATTTTTATAAAAAAATAAAGTGGATAAAAAAAATAAATATAAATTTAATTAGCCTGTAAAACTAAAGTAGGGGTGGCCAATTGGCCATGCATATAGTATCGGGGGTGAATTATAGAAAGCAAATTTCAGCCACAAGTCTACGTGGTGACAGCATAATCAACCAATTTGCATACACCAATTCACCAACCCATATCACCTTGATTTGGACATTTTGCAATTAATTATTCCATCGCAAGTTCGCAACTCATAAACCCATGACAGTGCGCATCACGTGCTAGGCCTTTGAATTCAATTCTAATTAAATTCTAGGAATAAATACAATAAATGATGACCTTTACTCCACAAGAGAGTCCAATCAAAAATCATAAATTGACTTAATAAATTAATACTCCAATTTATTCATCTATAGAAAAATCAATACTCTTTCTCTTCTTGCGTGGAGGAAAATGAAGACCTTTTATTTTATTTTCATTTAAAATTTTCTTTATAAAAATTTAATCATTATAACTTTAGCATTGTATAATAATAAACTTTTTGAAAAATATTTAATAAAATAATCATTACTCCTAATATTTTCACTCAACAATTTATTTTAATATTTGGCTCACCTTAACGATCCTATTTAATATATTTTTTGCATATATATTTTCACGCAACTATTAAATTATTTTTTTTGCTGATATTAGTTGTTTTTACCAATCAAACTTATTTGTATGAATTTCCTATTGTTGGCTTCTTTGATATTGATTGTCGCGTCCTAATTGAACGTAACTATTTTTTTGAAAGAATTGAACATAACTTAAGCTTCACCGGTCTTATTTTATTTGCTATATTTGCTTTTTGCACATTTTTTAAAAATAATTGAAAATATCATAAATACATTTTATAAAAAGTAATGAAGACTATATAGAAGTATTAAAATTCTATGCCTAAGACGATTTTTTTACAAGATCTCACATGTGATGTGTATATATGTCAACTCTTATATATCCATAAAAATTCATGTTTAAATTACTCTCTCCTTGTATAAATCATTCTAAATGTTATGAATAAAATAAAACAAATGTGTATTATTTTTAAGGAGCAAAATATAATTTTATTAAATATTATAATTTAAAATAATTTAGCAATTAGTTTGAAATATTGACATCCACTTATTTTAAAATTTCATTTACTTAATAATATATATGATATACTTGTTACATTAGAGTTATGTTACTCATATATCTTAATACAGTCACAATTAGATGCATTTGATACATTACCCTCTTAAGAGTGTACACATAATTTTTTTTTTGCAATTGTGTAAACATTAATTCTTAAGTCCTAACACGTTACATGTATTTTATTTGTTTTGAAATACCTATTACATTACGGGTATCAGTATTAATTATTATTTTTACATATTTTATAAATCATTTTTATGTATAAGAATAAATATAGTCGTATGAGATTTTATTTGAATTATCAAATCAGATACTTTTATAATACTAATTTTTTTTAATATACAATTATAATAATTTAAAAAAATATATCATACTTCCTTTGGATTTTATTAATTGCTATAGTTCATGTGGTAACTACTGTTCATCAACTGATCTTATGGTATATATTTCTTCATGTATAATTTAAAATATAATCAAGTGGGATCTTGTTTGATTTGTCTTAACGCATATTTTCATAATATTAAACTTTTAGAATTTTTTATCATATAAAATTAAAGATATTCATCTTAATGCACTCTTCTTTATGAGTACGAGTTCCCGTATTTTTTCCCTCCCCAGATCCTGATCATAATTTTTCAATAAACGGGATATATTGGGTAATGATAATGATGATGAAAAATTACAATTGAGCATGGTGTAGCAATTATTAAAAACCAAAAAAAATAATTACTAAAATATCAAATAAAATAAGTATAATGAATAAAAAATGAAGCCATGAAGGAACAAGCAAAGTCAACAATAAAACTAGTATCCCGACCAATCTTCTTAGTATGCATAATCTTCCAAACTTCCAAAGGTGAAAAACAAATAGAAAGTACGAGATGTATAAAGATTAAAGAACATTATACTTTAACCAAAACGTCAAAGACAAGATTAAAACGGCCGAAGTAAAGAACATAGCACATAATGTAATCATTCAATCACGAGCAACAAAAACATAGCTTTAGATTAGATGCACCCAAAACTTCCACCTTCCTAACCAAGTGACCCTACATAATAGGAGTAATACCAAGCCAGTAAGCAACTATCGTAGAAGTCACTCAACCAATAGTTTCATGCTTTTTGGTGTTGACCATTTAGTAAAATTAAAGATATACAGATTTCTATAATAATTGTGATTTGTAAATCATTATAAAAAGATAAAAAATAATATTAAAATAAATAAAACAAAAAAAGATAAATTAAAATAACAAAACTCTCACCCTATCACATCCTACCACATAAAGGTGATTTATTTACCTCACAAATAACCGTTATTTACTAAGATATTTTCTTCCTCCGATTAATTTTACTTGTTTCATTTACTTTTTCACACTTACCGAGATAATATTTTTGACTCTTAATATCTCTAATTATGCTTAATTAAAAATCATAAAAAGTTCATATAAAAAATCCTTGTATTGAGACGAATAAAAGAAGATGCTATTTGACTATATTTTAACTTAAAGATTAAATTAAAATAAATGGGACAACTAAAATAAATCAGGAAGTATTAAATGAAACTGAATGAAAGCGATATATTTGCAAAAGTTGATCACGGTTAACTTTCAAAAATTGAATATATAGTATATATGGAATATTTATTTACAAATTATTTTAATTCTTTGTTTAAGTTATAATTATATCTATCAATCTCTAACGTAACAAAATTAATTATTCAAATATCCTGAATTAAAATAACTTTCAATTTCCTTCACCTAAAATTCTTTTATGACGTTGATATGAATTTCCATCCCACCGAATATTTCATCTAAAATATATATTAGATCTTCACCGAGCAATACCTCATAGATATACTAGATGTAGTCGATTGGCCTAATTATTGTTCGTAAATTTAATTTTAAAGTATTAAAAAACTTAACTTTCAACATTATGTATTTATTTTTAATTGATTGTTTTTAGATTATTTTGAGTCAATAGTAATAATTTGGATTATACAAGGTTAAGTATTTTAATACTTAGAAATATACACAGTTAAATAATAATTAAGGATATTTTGAATCAATGAACAATAATTAAGGGTATTAATAATAAATTTTCAAAAACTAAATTGCAGCGACCCATGAATTAAGAAGTTGAGTTAATTAGTTTGATGCATCCACCATTTTTATTCCCTTGTATTTTAGCTACCTAACAAGCTAATAGATGGTGATGGTGATGGTGATGGTGATGGCGGCTTTACATAATACAAGTGTTGGTATGTTATCCTTTAAAATAGTTTGATCACGATGGATAATTTGTCATTGCTCAAATTTATTTATTATAATTATCTTAATCCAATTTCTTGATAAGTTATCATCATGGTTGTTCTTTTGAACTTCACAAACTCAATTGTCATTATTTAACTGTCATAAAACAGGGCTATCAATTACCAATACTAATACAACAGTACAATACCTTATATTTCGAGGTGATTTACTATCTATAGTAAAATAATTTTATAGGAGTAATTTTCTAATCCACTTAATTTAATTTATTAATTCTATTTTTATCTAGATTCTAAATTCTGCATTAATTTCATAATGTAAATCCTAGTTTATATAATAACTAAAATAACATCTCATAATGATGATTAATAAAAGCAAACGAATTGAAGGGAGTAATATTCTTCTACAAATATTTAATTAATAAAAAGCTATTGATAAAAAGTTGATTAAATTGTCATGAATTAGAGTAGTTTTTACCGAAATGTTGATCTATATGTCTCCAATTATAAAGAACTCATACAACTACTGTGAGTCAATGCTAGATCAAAAACGAATCACAAGAATAAAAAAGGAAAATATGTTCATACCTAAGGAAGAATAAAAAAGAACTTTACATAAATTATTTATTATCATTTTTAGGGATCAATTCAATAAGATAAAAAGCAAAATCTCATACAATGATTTTTTTAAATGGGATCATTTAGAGATGCATAAATATTATAATTGAGTTTTTTTTTTTTAATTGGGTAGGTCGAGACTCAGAAGAAAAATATTTGTAAGAGTATATAATATACTAGGATAGAAATTGTACGAATTTTTAAATATATTAATATTTTAATGAAAATTTAGATCGCGAATCATATTTCACATTTTTCCTAAAATTTAAAATTGTAATTATGGTAGTCTAACAATATAAATGACCGATTATAATGATCAATAATTGAATTTTATGTCCTTTTAGTTTTAAATAACAATTGAGGGAACAATGGGTATTATGTACTTCAAGTAATTCCTAAATTGTTGTATAATTTTATACACAATGTATTTCTGCAGTATAATTTTCTAAATTGTGTAATTCCAATTACACTGGAATAAATGTAATTTATTCTGTACTATTATTTTCTACACGGTATTATTCTAGAATTTTATCACACAATATATAATGTTCTACACAGTACATTATATATTCCCCATTATAATTTTGTAAACATTGCATTTATATACAACTGTGTAATAGAAATAATTGTGATTTATTGCATCCATTAATGTATGAGTTTTTCCGAAAATATAAATTTGTAAATATAGTAAGTGTAAAAAATGCAAATCAGTCAAATTTCATTAATATTAATCAATGAAAAAAGACAAATGATATGCTCACAATCAAACTTTTTTTTGCTATTATACAGTAAAATTAATAGAATGTATGATTTTGAGCTTCAATCATTAGCTTAAGCTTTTTAGGTCATTTTCGAATCTCAACTACCCTTCATTTAAAGTTGAATTTTCAACACCTATGCGTATTCATACTTCTACCCCAATGAACTTCTCGTGTGAGGAGACATGTTACAATATATAATATATCATGAGGCTCAACTACCAGCTTAAGTATTTGGTTGAGTTTGTTCCTTTGACAATATTCATTAATGAATGAAATTTAAACTCTAAATTTTATTTTAAAAAACTGATACATACTAATTGAAATAAAAACCCGATTGATATTATGGATGATGGAAACGTGATCAATTTGTATAGGCACTTGATGACGAAAGGGCGACCGTCTCCACCGTCCACGGAGTCCACTTTTGTAAAAGTTGATTTAAGCCTCAACATCGGCGTAGTAATTTCAACCCTATAAATAAATAAATCTGATAATACGAGTTCGTTAAAATAATTAGTGGATGCCATTAACTTAGAAAATGCATGTGGATGATATTTAAAAAACACAAATTATAGAGATCATTATGAAAAATTGCAAAATAAGTGTAATTTTACACTAATTTACTCAAGTGTAAGTTTAATAAATTAGAAGCATCTATTATTTTTATAATAAAAACTAACAATAAAAAAATAAGTACGCTTTGCTCAATTGATAACAAATTTTGTATTTTCTATGTTTTATTCATATGACTTTATCGAAGATAATTTTTTCTATATCTCAATATATATTACTTCAATCCACTAAATTATTATTACATCTAATCACCAATACTTAGTACCTAAAGGTTAGTGAAGGTAACAAAATCACAAATGTTACTAACTTAAAACTCAAAAGTCAAACACCACAAAATAAAGTTAGTTACATCAATTAAATATTCCGACTACGATTAAACAGTCAAAATTTACGACTGAATTTACTACTTTTTTGTGTTAGTCGGAATTTACAACCAATTTTCGATTAAATTCAAAATGAAAAAGGGTTCCGAATATTTTCCTATAAATTTTTGACCGCTTTTGGTAAGAAAGAACTTTTTCCAACTATTTTGCTACCAATTTTCGTCCAAAATTTAGTCGAATTTTGTTTTTCATCTAAACTTTCATGAATTTTTTTCCCACATTATTATTCAATTTTTAATCATTCAAATAGGCATGAAGAATTTGATTTTTTCATTATGTTAAATTTGATAAAGTTGATGCGACTAACACCATACTAATTTGACTAAACCTAAACTAATAAGATTAATAATTAATATACATTATGACAAAAACTATACGATACTATTATGATCAACTAACAATGATATACTAATATTAAACTAATAGGACTAATGATATATACTTAAATACGCTAATACAATTAATACTACACTAATTGCACTAGTGTACACTAACACAACTAATAATATATTAATTTATATGACTATTATGACTAATAATATACTTATACGACTATATATATAATGATAATACAACAATACGACTAATAATGTACTAATAAAACACTAATAAGACTAATAATATACTAATACGTTACTAACACAACTAATTATATATACTAATACGACTATACTTTATTAACAATTAATAATATACTAATAATACACTAGTATTTTTTCTAAAAATTCTAGAAGTGTTCATGTAAGCATCTTGTGATTCCGTTAATTAAAATATTCTTTGATTAAACTTATAATCTTCTATCACTCTGAGAAATTAGCATAGGGAAAATAAGTACTATTTTTTAAGAATAATATGAATGTTTAATAATAAATAAAAAGAGAAAAATTATATACATAAAATTAAAAAATAATAAAAAAATTTTAAAAAATAAAAATAATACAAAATAAAAAAAAATATTAGAGGAGTGTGAGGGAAAAGAGTAAGTGGTTTCATTGCGTCTAAAGAGGCATCAGAACAACGTGGATTTGCTTAAGCTAGTGCAGTAAAATATTCATATTAGCTCGCATGAAACATGCACAATCATGAATCCCATAATTGATTTGATTTTGATCATCTTAATAATGATGAATCATCAATGATCATCTCAACTTATTTCAGAAATATAATTTATTCAATAGAAAAATAAAAGATAAAAAGCTTATCCATTGTCTCTCTAATTACCTCACGAGTTTACCAATAATTCTTAATTCATCCATTTTTATATTGCAAAATTTTCCGATTAATTTCTTTAATTAATTCATATCCACATAATTTTATTATTCAACTTTTTCATGAGAACCATGCAATGTATTAGAATTCTCCCTATTACTTTCTCTTCATTATCTATGCTAATATTTTAATATCTATTTTAGATTTTTTTTTAAAAAAAATTTTAAAATTTAGGTAACTAATCCTACATCTCTTTTAGCTAATGGAGAAGAATTTAAGGGGCCATTAGGTATCAAAGATGAAAAGAAATAAAATGAAAATATTTAGGTAAAGAAAATAATACTAATAAATATATTAAATTTATTAATTATTTAACATTAATATGATAAGAAAAACACTGATTTAGCAATGTTTTACCTCTCGTGCATTAGTGTATTGTTGCAAACGCTTAGAACCAAAGAGTAATTGTTAATTGAGCAACGTTCTTCTCAATTAATTAATTTCTAAGACTAAAAATCCCAAACGATACGCACACCAAAATAATTAACAAATAAAAACAGATACTTTTCCAATCAATCAAATGAAATCACCCAAGAAATCATTTATTTCCTTTTTTAATCAATTAATTTAAATTTGAAATTTGGACCTTCTTTTATTAAAAAAAACGTATAAATTCAATGGTTGAGTTGGAAACCCCAAACACAAGAAAAAAAAATTAATAAAAAAAAACATTTCACCAATAATTGTACTCCTTCTTTTTCAGCGTGACAACCACCCTCCAAAGGCTTACAATAAACAGTAGAAAAGCAAGGAATAAAAGCAAAGAAAAAAAATACAGAGGAGAGAGAAAATCAAATCAAAAAATAAAAAAGTTCATATAGTTTTAGAGAGAGAAAGCGAGTAGAGATCCAACGGTAATGGGGTGAACAATTCTTCTACTGGGTGATTTTTGTTAAACTGTTGACAAATCAAATTTTCTGGTTAGTATTTATTTTTATAGATTTTCTTTTTGTGTTTAATTTCTTAATTATTTATAACTGAGAAATGTCTAAGTAGCTAAAATCCAAAATCTCTGTTTTTTGCTGATGTACATGTTTTTTTTGTTTTTCTGTTTTTTTTTGATGATTTATTGCTTTATGCTTTATTAGTGAATTAGTATATTACAAGAAAAAATGGTTTTTTTTTTCAGTCAATTTGCTCATGTAATTCAAGCTTTTTGGGTTAGTTGGATGATTCTGAGGAAATTGAATAATTCAAAATGATTTATTTTTAATGAAATTTACATGGGTTTGAGTTAAATTTGTGTTGAATTTGCAATTTATTGTGGAGAGATAAGAAATTTACTTGATCATAAAGATTTTTTGGTTAAAAAAGCTTCAAGCTTTAGTTATAATTTGATCTCTATGAATAATTTTGGTTTTTGGAATGGTAGTTGGATGATCAGGTAATTTGCTGGGGAAATTATGGTGTAATTAATATAATTAGATGATAATTTTGACCTATTAATCTGAAAAATTCGGTTTATGGTTTACAGGTATACTTGACATTGTGAAATTGAGATAGTTTTGGTGGTGCAAAATGGCCAAGAGTAAAGACATGTATTCTTGGTGGTGGGACAGCCATATTAGCCCTAAGAATTCTAAATGGCTGCAAGAAAATCTTACAGGCAATGTTCTTTTCTTCTGTGCTGGTTTTGCTGATTGTGAAACACGAATTCTTGTATTAGACGGTCTCACCGAGAGATGCACCTGATACATCGGTTAAATAGCCCAACTAATACAAATTATTAGCAGATGGGCTTCTTGTTTTGAGCTCGTCTCACTGAGAGATGGTCTCTCACAAGAGTAGTTCATTGTGAAATTGTTAAATTTTGATTGATTGGCATATGAAGTCGAATCGCTTCTATGCGTATTTTATGCACAATTCAAGCTGTGATGGTGGAGGAAGATGGTTATATTGTTATTTTTGTGACTGTTAATTGATAGCATTGTGACGGTAGTTTTGCTGATTATGGAATTGTTAAGCTAGTGATTAATCAGGCTTATGAAGTCAAAGCCTATGTTACTTAGACTCGGGTATTGATGTTAGATACTGGTACGTGTTCAAGTGTCGGATACGTTTAAATATTCAATTTTACGCCTAAAATGGAGTGTCTAAGTGCCATACCAATGTTCGAGGATCAAGGATTGGACACGGGTACGTGAAGCAAAATGAAGAGTCTGAGTGAAATAGGTCAAAGCACTTGTATCGTGTATTTTATCCACAATTCGAGCTGTGATGGTGGATGAAAATGGATATATCGTTTGTTTTTGTGACTGTTAATTGATAGCATTGTGATGTGGACGAAAATTGTCGGGTTTTTTATGATTAATGTCATCATGATAACGGAAAGATGTGTACTTTTTTGTGTTTGTTAAGATGATGTTCAGATTGAAGATGGCATTGTAATAGTAGTATCTCAATGTTTGGTGATGAATATAGATTTGTTTTTTGAATTCTCCTTTGTTTGCTATGGCAACTAACTCTGTATTTTCTGTTTGCAGATATGGATGGTAAAGTGAAAATAATGATTAAGCTCATCGAAGTTGATGAAGATTCTTTTGCAAGGCGTGCTGAAATGTATTATAAGAAACGTCCTGAGCTTATGAAGTTAGTTGAGGAATTTTATCGTGCATATCGTGCTTTAGCTGAAAGATATGATCATGCTACGGGGGTGATACGCCAAGCTCATAAAACAATGGCTGAAGCATTTCCTAATCAAGTTCCGTTTCTCATGACCGATGATGCACCTGTGAATGGTACCCAAGATTCTGAACCCCGTACACCTGAAATGCAGGCTCCTATCCGAGCTTCATTCGACCCTGTTGAATTACAAAAGGGTGCATTGGGTTTATCTTCGTCAGATTTGGTTAAAGCAAGTGGAACATTCACAAGTGAGTCTGATGGTGTAGTTTGTAGAAAGGGATCAAAGCTGCTGAACGGGTTAGGGAAGGCAAGAAAAGTTTTGAGTTTTCAAGAAGCGGAGGAAAACGAAGCTGCGAAAAGTATCGAGAAGCATCACGATGAGGATGATGCTTTGTCTGAATCCGAGAGATTAGGAAAATCAGAGACTGATATCAAGGTTCTGAAAGACGCCCTCGCCAAATTAGAAGCCGAGAAGGAAGCTGGTTTGCTTCAGTATCAGCAGACCGTGGAAAGATTGTCGAAATTAGAGTCAGAAGTCTCGCAAGCAAAGGAGAATTCCGAAGGACTTAGCAAACGAGCAAGTGAAGCAGACGCTGAAGTGCAAAGCTTGAAGGATGCCCTAGAAAAGGTTGAAGCAGAACGGGAAGCTAGCTTGCTTCAGTATCAGCAATGCCTCGACAGGATATCCAACATGGAGAACCATATATCTCGTGCAGAAGAAGATGCTTGCCGTCATAATGAACGAGCTTGTAATGCTGAAAGAGAGACCGAAATGTTGAAGAACGAGCTTTCTCAAGTGAAAGTTGAAAAAGAAGCTCTTCTTTCCAAGTACATGGAAGCTTTAGAAAAGCTGGCGAGTTTGGAGAATAAATTGTTGCTAGCGGAGGATTATGCGAGCAGGACTTGTGAGAGAGCTGACAGAGCTGAAAAGGAAGTCGAAGTTTTGAGGGAAACTATAACGAGATTAACGGAAGAGAAGCAAGCCGCTGTTCTTGAACACGAGCAGTGTTTGGCGAAGATTGTTATGTTGGAACGTAAAATCGTTCTCATGCAGGAAGAGGCCGAGAAACTCAAAGCTGAGATTGAAGTTGAGGTTACCAAGTTAAAGGGAAGTGAAGAGCAATGTATTCTGTTGGACCGGTCAAATAAGTCGTTGCAGTTTGAGGTGGAAATGTTAGGACAGAAAGTGGGTGATCAGAACCAGGAGTTATCTGAAAAGCAGAAGGAATTAGGTAGACTTTGGACTTGCCTGCAAGAAGAGCGGATGCGTTTTATGGAGACGGAAGCTTCTTTTCAGTCGCTCCAGAATATGCACTGTAAAGTCCAGGAGGAGCTAAGGTCTGTCACTGCTGAGCTGCAGAAGAATGTTAAAATTTTGACGGCCTCTGAAAACCAGAAGCTTCGTTTAGAAGACGAAGTTCAGAAGGTGAAGGATGAGAACAAGAGCCTGAATGACCTTAATACGTCCTCAGAAGTTTCGATTAGAAGTATGGAAGAACAGATCTTTGACTTGAAGGACGGAAAATTGAAGCTGGAACAAGAACTCGAGCTACGACTTGATCAGAAGAATGCTCTTCAGCAGCAAATTTATGGTTTGAAGGAGGAAATAAATAGTCTGACCCAGAGACACCAAGATGTATTGAGGCAGGTGGAATCGGTGGGCTTTAATTCAGAGTGCTTTGGTTCTTCCGTGAAAGCGTTGCAGGACGAGAATACGAAGCTCAAAGAAAGTTACCAGAGCAGTGAGATAGAGTTAGCTGCTGTAATGGAGAAGCTGAAGTTAATGGAAAAGCTTGTTGAAAAGAATGAACAACTAGAGAAATCTATGTCGAATTTGAACGCTGAGTTAGAAGCCGCAAGAAAGAGGGTGACGGAGTTGGAGGATTCCGTCCAAATGCTTCTAGGTGAGAAGTCCACACTAGTTGCCGAGAAGGGTTTTCTGATATCTCAGTTACAGATTACTACTGAAAATTTAGAAAAACTCTCGGAACATAACGCTTTCTTGGAGAACTCTCTTTTCGATGCTAGTGCTGAACTCGAAATGTTGAGGGTGAAGTCTAAGAATCTCGAAGATTCATGCAATTTACTGGATGATCAGAATTCTGCCCTTTTGGCAGAGAAGTTGACATTGGAATCTGAGTTGGAAACAACACATTGTAAGTTAGAAGAATTGGGCCGGCAGCATTTAGACTTAGAGCAGCGGTTCACAGGCCTGGAGGACGAGAGACAATCCACACTTCGGATGGTACAAGAATTGCAGGTATGCTTAGATACCGAAAAGCAAGAGCATGCTAACTCAAATCGGTTGAGTCAGACCCAAGTGGCTGATTTGGAAAACCAGATTCATCTTCTACAAGAGGCAGGCTACCATATGCAAGAGGAGTTCGAAGAAGAACTAGATAAAGCTGTTAATGCTCAGTTTGAAATCATTCTCTTGAGGAAATGTATACAAGATCTGAAAGATAAGAATTCTACATTGCTGACATACTCTGAGAAACTTCTGGAAGCATCAAGGTTGTCTGAGAAACTCATTTCCGAACTTGAGCAGCAGAATCTCGGTAAGCAGGATGAAGCTCAGGTATTATCTAGTCAAGTACAAGGGTTGAGGATGGGTATATTCCATTTATTACATGCACTTGAAGCTGATGCGGGTTCTTTGGGCGATGGTTGTGGCAACAATGATCAGAGAGTTATCAGCCTGGCAATCGGAAAACTTGATGATATTAAAACATCCCTGTACAAAGCTTGGGATGAGAATCAAGAGCTTATTATCGAGAAGTCTGTTTTTCTTGCAATGATTCGTCAGCTTAAAAAAGATTTGGTGGACCTGAATGGTGTTATCCGCACCCTCAGGCAGGAGGTTGAGAGCAGGAACGAGGAAGTGGTCGTACTCCAGAAGGAGACACAGAAGCTTCTGGAGAATAACGAAGAGTTGATTCTCAAAGTCAGAGAGGGGGGTCAGAAAGAAGTTGTTCTTTGTACTGAAATGGAAGCCCTTCGGGAGAAGCTGTTTAGTTTGCAAGGGGCTTACGAGGATCTACAGAAAGAGAACAGCAAGGTCATTGAGGAAAAAGGGTCTCTGATGAAGGCGGTTGAAGTTTTGGAAGCGGAGAAGTACAATCTAGAAGACGAGTGCTCTTGTATGGTTGGCGAAGTTGTTACACTAGACAATCTTTCGTTTATATTCAAGAAAGTCATCGCTGAGAAAGCGAAGAAAGTCGTAGAGTTGACTTGGAATATAGACAAGCTTTGCACTGAAAACGATATCCTTGAGGACAAAGTGAGAATCATAGAGAGCAGATTGGAAGATGCTCGGAGTAAAAACATTGATTTTGAGCTTTCATTGAAGAAGTCCGAAGATGAACTGAAAGAAGTGAGGGTTGCAAATGATAAGTTGAAGGGTGAAATAGTTAATGAAAAGAACCTTCTTTGCTTGAAAGAAAAGGAGCTTCTAGAAGTGGAGTCAATGAAGGAGAATCGGGAGATCCAAGTACTTGAATTATCCAAAAATTATGCTGAGCAACTGAAAGAATGTGAAGACCTTCACGAACTTATTCAGAATCTCAAGTCACAGATATTCATGATGCAGAGGGAACACGAAGCGAGTGAAGCGAGAATACAAGTTCTCACTTCAGAACTGCAGAACGGAAAAGACGAGGTAAAACTATGGGAAACTGTTGCAGGAGCTTTCTTCACCGAGTTACAGAGTTCTAGTGTACGTGAAGCATTGATTAAAGCAAAGTTTTCCGAGCTTTTGAAAGCATATGAGATCCTTGAAGAAGAAAGTCATTCCAAATGTGTCGATATCATTCAGTTGAAAGAAAGAGTTGGGACCCTGGAAGGTGAAAATTCGGAAATCAAAGCTCGTTTGGCTGCAGATCTCTCGGCTATTATGTCTCTGAAAGATTCCTTGGCATCTCTCGAGGACCATGTTAAATGGAATAAGAAGATCCACAAGACGGACGATGAGGTATCTCTCGCTTTACTATTTATGCTTTTTTACTTATGGACTGTTATAGATCGATCGAGAAACACATCATACTCTATGTTTTTAATTTGACACTTTTGATGAAAAATATGTCAGGATGCCAAGGACAATCGTAACTTGAGTGAAGAACAGCAGATTGTGTCTGTCAACTTTCATGATATCCAGACTAAGATCCAAGATGTGGAAAAGGCAGTTATAGAGCTAAAGCATCAAGCAGAAGAGGAAAATTCTAGTGTCCGCTCTGAACTAGACTCAGCATTACGACAAATCGAGGCGTTAAAATCTCAGAGCAGCTCACGCCGTGGGAGTGGAAGATTAAGTAGGCGTGTTTTGTCACATTTAGAGGAAAACAAGCCTCAGAAAACAAGTGCTCTTGATGGGTCACAACCCGAAGAAGAGCTTCTGATGAAAGACATCATGCTTGATCAGGTTTCTGATTGCTCATCCTACGGTAAAAACAGAAGAACTAAAGGATCAGACAATCAGATCCTAGAGTTATGGGAAACCATTGATCAAGCAGGCAGCATTGACCTTACAGTTGGGAAGCCTGGCAGAGCACCAATGGTTGTTCCGAGCAAGTATTCTCATCTTGAGTCGGTAAAGGAGAATAGGAGTGGCCGTCCTTCTATAGAATCGATGGTAGAGAAGGAACTGAAAGTAGATGATCAACAGATGAATTCTAAGAGATATCTGAATCCTGATTTTAAAGACAGCAAGAAAAAGACCTTAGAGAGGGATGATCAACATTTGGTGTCGAAGAGGTTTTTGAATACCGAGTTGGAGGATAGCAAGAGAAAGACCTTAGAAAGGCTTGCCTCGGACGTTCAGAAGTTAACAAACCTACAGATAACTGTGCAAGATTTGAAGGAAAAATTGGAAGTGACCGATTATTCTAGCAAGGGGAAGGGCGTTGAATATGAAGGGGTCAAGGATCAGCTTGTGGAAAGTGAGAATACGATCCTAAAATTGTTCGAGTATAGTGCAAAAATAATGAAGAACATAGAAAATTCCTCAACAGCATCATCATTTGATGGCTCCGTTAATAGCTCAGTTACGGCTGATTCATCAGAAGGAGGGGGTGGCAAGAGGAGACGATGTTTGGAGCAAGCACGAAGAATATCAGAGAAGATCGGAAGATTACAGCTTGAAGTGCAGAAGTTACAGTTTCTTCTAATGAAACTAGACAATAACAAAGTAAGCAAAGGTGGGACCCGAGTAACTGAGCGAAACACACGAGTTCTCTTACGAGACTATCTATATGGTGGATCACGGACTCCACGCAGACGGAAGAAGACTCATTTCTGTGGATGTGTGCAGCCTCACACTAGAGGAGACTGAGGTTGGTAATGTGTTTTAAGCTTAGGAATTTGACCCTTTAGCTGTTATTTTAATCTTTTTTACCATCTTTTTGAGAACTTATTGATTTACATACATATATTCTCTTTGTTTTTATGGGAAAGAGAATCTGGTGTACAATATGCTTACATGATAGGCTTTTTTTAGAGCTTAATCTTTAAACAAGTTTCTGCTGCTAAGAACCTGGTATCTCCATGGTACGAGGCTTAGGAATAAAAACAGTTGTTAGAATGATTAAAGCTTGTTCGCAGTTCATTTATTCAACTCATTGAAGTAAAACACATAACAATACATGGTACGAGGCGAATGAGGGAATTTAGAGGGTCTCGGTCCTGTATGAATGCCACCTTATTCCCTACTTAAATTTCCTTAAATTGTGTTTGCTATTTCTTGTGCATTGTTCTATCAGTCCCTTAGATTTTGCTACATTACTCTTTAAAAACTCTAATTTGTATAGAATAGCAAAATCAAATGGAAGATGACCAAATAACTGAAATATAAAGCTGTTAAGGTATAGAGGAGGGATTATAGAATAATACCATGAAATACTATGTAAAGCTAATTTGTGTACTTTCAGCATGTGTGCGTTTGATTTTGATTTTGGTACATTACACTTTACTAACCGGACATCAGGAAATTTCATAGATGTTCCATTTTGACATGTTCTTAGAATTTTTCGGAGAACAACGATCAATCTGAGATTGTTAGATTTAGTTCACTTCAATCCAATCTTGTAAAAAAAAAAAAACATTGAAAGTATAAAGCTCATATTTGAGCAGCATTCCTATTAAGCACTACACATACTTATTTATAATAAAACTAATACTTCCATAAAAATAATAAAAATAATAGTAACACTAATACTTATAAAAATAAGCATAATAAAGTACACAACAACATCAGAAACATACACATACAAAACATAAAACCAAAATAATATTTATGGCTATTATATATATATATATATATATATATATATATATATATATATATATATATATATATTGCATCAGCATATTCATGAGTTCCTCGGACCTCTTGGAGCTGATCTTGCTCTAGTCTTGGGCCATTTTCTCCTTCCGAAAGTATCTATGAACCAATCATGGTGCTTATCAGTGATGAAAATCTTTCCAATTACAAAGCCTACTATAAACCCGCTTGCACAGCCCAAAGATCTGACGAGCCAATCAATCCACATTGAGTTGTCTTCTGTCACTTGCGTTGGTGCTGATTCTGGTGGGAAGTCTCTGTTTCCACATTTTTCAGGCAATGGGAAACCACATAATGCTAAGTTTCCCTGAAATGAACTGTCATCAAAAGTGTTGAATTGTTCTCCTTGGGGTATAGGTCCCACAAGACGATTATGAGAGACATTGAAGACTTCTAGAGAAGTGAGTTGTGCTAGCGTCTGAGGGATCTCCCCTGACAGCATGTTTTGAGAAAGGTCCAATGACTCGAGGTTAGTCATGTTAGCCAATGAAGATGGGATCACACCAACGAGATTGTTATTGGATAAGTTTAGCGCTTGAAGTCCTATAAGCGCGCTGATGACTTCTGTGATTTCACCACTAAAGAAGTTGTGTGAAAAATCAACTACTCGAAAGACTGTCAATAAGCTCGAGTAAAATCTTTCACTACCTTTATTTGATATGGTGATGACATAATCATATGGAAGATCTATAGGATAAAAGATACCCAAATAATTCAGGCCTATTGTGATAGAGGACATGTATGAATCTGATTTTTCTTCACTAGAAACTTTCATTGCAGACCAGCTTTGAAAATAAGTCGATGGCAAATCGCCAGTGTGAAAGTTGTAAGAAGTATCAAGTATACACAAGCAGGGGAAACCATAATAAAGCTTAGGAGTTGCTATCTTTCCATGAAAACGGTTATACCTCAGGACGAGAACTGCTAACCTAGGAAGACTTCCCAACCATGTCGGGAAAGTGTCATTTATATGGTTTTTCCCAACATCGAGTACCTCAAGCATTCTGCAATTGATCAAAGATTTGGGCAAATCACCTTTGAATTGATTTTGGCTCAAATTAATCATTTTCAACTTGCATGATTTTGAAAATTTTTGGGGGATTGTGCCATCAAAATTATTGCCTTGTAAATTCAGAACTTGCAAAGAATCACCAAGCTGATGGCTAATGCAGTTAGGGATGTGACCTCTAAGAGAGTTGTTGGAGAAGTCTAGAAAGACCAATGAGCTAGCCTGACAAATTTCCTTCGGAATAACTCCAGAATATCGATTATTTTTGACTTGATAAGCTTGCATGGAACTTGGTGGAATCATAACTTGGCCTCGAAACTTGTTATCATCAAGGTTAAGAATTTCCAAATCAACCCATGGGAGGATCGTTTGAGGTTGTTCAAAACTTGTTAAAAGGTTATCAGAGAGGTCTAGTACAATTAGACTTTCTCTAGTCGTGTTTACAAACCAATGTGGTATATCACCTACAATGTTGTTTTGACTTAGAGAGAGTTCTTGTAGCTCTTTCTGATACCGTAAGAACTCTGGGAATTCGGTCAAGTAGCATGATTCAATACCCAAGTGACTAAAATTCGAAACTGAAGAATTGGAACTTATGTTGGAAGGAAAGGTAAGGGTAAGACCAGACACATATAGCGAAAAAAGATTTGGGAGCTTTAGAAACGGATCAAACCTACCCCTTGAACCTTTAAAAGATATGCCCAATGATTCAAGATTAAGAAAGTTATGAAGCCATGGTGGGATTGTACCTTGAAATTGATTTCCTTCTAGATATAATGTCTTCAATTGAGTTAGATTTACCAACCAATGTGACAATGGTGCTGTTAGTTGATTGTCCTTAAGGTTCAAAAAAGTGAGTGAAGTAAGGTTTGCTAGATTAGGTAGGATCTCATCATTTAAATTCATTCTAAATAATTCTAATTGAGTGAGTTTGTTTAGCTTAACGAGCCAAGATTTCAATATCACAGGATCAATGATCTTGATATCGGACAGAGACAAAGTAGTAAGCCGAGATAAGTTCACAAGAGTTGAAGGGAAATCACCTCTTAAATGATTATGGGAAAGGCTTAAAGTAGTGAGCTTTGATAAGTTACCCAAGGAAAATGGAATATTTCCTTTGAAGTAACACATTTCAAGATCCAAAATTTCCAAAGAAGCAAGATTTCCAAGTGAATTTGGCAACTTACCTGAAAAACTTGTTTGAGCAAGGAGTAAGTATCTTAGAGGACTGTTGGAATGAAAGTCTGGAAGATGTCCTCGTAGATTCAAATTAGAATACAATTCAACTTCTTCGAGATTTGGAAGCTTTAAAAGATTTGGTGGGATCTTACCCAATAGATTGCAGTCATGGAGGGAAATGGCCTGCAAGGATGTTCGGTTAGCCACAAAAAGGGGTACAGTAGATGATATATCAACTCGGCTAAGGAAGAGTTGGGTTATTTGAGTCAAATTAGCTAACAGTTTCTCAAAAATTAAATCATGAAGTTTTAGACTGTACTGATCTTTAGCACCAAGAAAATCTCCATTATAAGAAAGATCAAGGTAAGACAGGCTAGACAATTTTGCCATTTCTGCTGGAATTTGGCCACTAAAAGCTGATAGGGAATTTGGCCACTAAAAGCTGATAGGGAGAGATTAAGGTATATCAGTTTGTTAAGACGACCAATTTCAGAAGGGATTTGTGAGTAGGTGAAGTTATTATCAGCAAGATTGAGTTCTACGAGATGATCAAGGCCAAAGATGGTGCTATTTAGAGGGAAATTTCCGTAAAGACAACTACTACTGAGGTCGAGACCTATCACATGACCGGTCTCATTATTGCAGATCACACCATCCCACCAACAACAATCGACTCGATTTTCATTGCCTACATGATCTAATTCAGGCCACATTTGCAGCTTTGAGTATGCAACAACAGGATAAGATTTCCCACAATCAATGGAGAAACTTTGCTTGAAGTGAAGCAAAGCATACTTCTCCTGATCATTACACAAAATCTTTGGTTGGTGCAAAGAAGATGAAGGATTAGCAAGGAGCAATATTGAGTTAGAAAGTAGCAATGAAAAAGATACTAAAACTAAGAGAAGTTTGCATGCAGATAACCAAATTTTCATGGTGTGTAATATCTGTGTATGATGGTATTAAACCAGCCTTTAAAGAGTACAATAACCTTTTCTAGTCTTTGAATTAGTGGATTGTTTATATACTTGAAAAAAGTTCAAGTCGATGTGTGTAGGAGAAGGATAAAATCTAGCAAATAGCAATATATATTCACACACACAGTAATTGAGATGAACGTGAAGATTGGGGCCAAAAAATTCTTGTGGTTCCATTGATCATATATTCACATGCAATGGGTGTGTAGTTAAGGGTTTATGTGGTTCTTGTAGTCAAACATTTTGTTACTATTACACGTTTTACGTTATCTATCTGAGTTTGTTGTATTTTTGTTTTTTTAATTTAACAGATATTAATTTTACTACATTTCTATTTTAGATAATGACCCTACATTTCTCTCTTTGTTTTAGCTAGAAACTCAATTATTATAGATTTTTTCATCTTACTAAGCTCGTGCTTTTCTTTCATTTACGTGTAAATTTACTTGTTAACTAATCACCTACTAAAACTGAATAAACAGGAAAATAATGTAGCAAAATGTGCTTAAGTGAGTCTAGTAATCTCATTTTGTTGAGTAATAGATTGTTTGTTTTTCTCACCCTATTAATTTTTTTTTAATCTTTTTAGAACTTTTTAACCGTGAATAAAGTCTCGTCTGAGTACCACTTACAAAGAAAGATTTTTGGTTCGATTCACACTTATTTTCCTGTAAATTAATAATCTAAACCTATCACTCAAATGGATTTAGGAATTTCATCAATTTTTCTTTCCCTTCTTATGTTCTATACGTTAAAGGAAGCAATTAAAAACATCATTCATATTTGATAAAGTACTAGTGTACTAGAATTCCATCAAATGTCACCATTGAGTCAATGTCATTGACTAGTACGTACACATCAATGGAAACTTTCCACTAAAATTTGTTGCCCCCATACTTCACGCTCATTTCTTCTCTTTTCACTTTGAATCAATTTTCTTTGGTATTATCTTTGAGCTGTCTTTATCCTATTCCTATTTCAATGTTTTTATAAGCTTGTCTGCTCTTACTTTCTCCAAATATTTTTTAATAATTCAAAATTGTCCGCCTATATACTTTTTTAAAAAAAATTTATTAAGTAGGTCTCTTCATTAATTAATTTTAATATTTGCCATGGATGATAAGCGATGAATTTGGAGCAGTGGTGTTCGTTAGCAGGTACGCCGGGTACCTGCTTAGTCGGGTATTTATTTTAACGGTTTGTGTCTCGACTTAATTTCTTCGAGTACCCACATAGATCGGGTCAGGACACCGGTATCCGATTTTTAGTGATAATTTTTAGGCAGAATTCATTGGTAACAATTAGGCAGAAATTGGCCAGCTTACAAATTTGTGATTCCGATGTTTCTGAAAATAAGCTCTCGTGTGTAATACCAAATAGTCTTGGTGCTTGTTTAGCCTTAGTATTCCTGTCTATGAAAAGAAATTATTTCCAAAGTACCATTCCAGATGAGTTGAAGGTATTGAAGAAGCTAAAAAACTTAGACTTGACCTTGAAGGCCAAATTATAAGTCATGTGACCTATAATTGTTGTTCTTTTTGGTTTTCTTAAGAGTTGTTTTGATTGTGGCTTTACTTGTCTTACTATATTTCTTTCATTACAAAAAGATGAACAAGCAACGCATCTTCAAACCCTAAAACAAAATTGCCCCCTCTAGTAAAGGATTAACGGGTACCCGTTGAAAATTATTTGCAACCCATAATCCAAACCCATGACTTATAATTTTTTAAGAAATTAATCCACTATTTATGATGGAGTCGGATTTTTCTGAACATCCCTGTTTGGAAGTGCTGATTCATGGCTGGGATATTTTGTCCTGTTACATCAATTCTTTTTGGGTCGGTCGGATTGAAGAGCAATCTTAGCACTAAAAAATAGCTAAGAAATAGTACTTGTTCATTAAATTAATTAAATAGTTTTTTATATTATATTGGGCTAAAAACAATTGTTCATGTCATAGTTTGCACATTTACTAAAGTATAATAAAATTAGCGAAAATTTAATAGATTATAACTCGAAAATACTAATATAAAATTTAAATATTTACCAAATTTTAGAAATAGTTCACTTAGTTTGAATTAAGATTTTAAAATGGATCAAATTTTCACAAATTATATTCCAGACGATAGAATTTGGGTTAAAACACAATTATTTAGAAAAATACTAAATCACCACTATATATTGGCATTTTTTTATTTTTTTGTTATTTTATTTATTTTATTATTATAACTTTTAATTTTTTATACTAATTTATAAATCACTGTGATTAACTAAAATTTTAACTAAAATTTTATTTATCTCGAAACCATAAATTGATACTCAACAAGTTTCGCAAGTATAGAGTTCAATTTCCAACAAGTTAGGAATGCAATTGTAAGCATGCTTCACCAATCACCATGAAGTAAAGAAATAGTTCGTCACTATTTTTTAGTTCGTTGTTTTTATTTTGTAATATTTTCTCTTATAGAAATATCTTTTATTATCTTTTTATTCTCATTTACATCATACACTTCAACCTTCTATAAATCTCATTAATATAATTGAAATAATCTCACAATTTCTTAATATTTATGCAATGAGAACAGATAGAGCAGTAACTCTTAACACCTCTCGTTACTTATGTAAGACACATCATGCCATATAAGAATTTGTCATCTTCAAAATGTACCACCTCATATTCCCTCATGCATAAAAACATTTACGTGGCACTTCCTCCAATCCCCTCAACACACACCCAAAAAATTATGAATCAGATATATATAATATATGGGAACTTAAAATTAAGAAACTAGAAAAAAAAAACATTAAGAAGAAAATAGGATGGCAAGTAATCAGGAAAAAAGAAAAGAAGAAGAAAAAGAAAATGGAGTGAAAGAAGAGAAAAAGCAACTACCATTAATGGCATTGAACCATGTTTCAAGGCTATGTAGATCAGTGAAGGAGTCGATAGAGTTTTACACAAAAGTATTGGGTTTTGTAGTGATTGAAAGGCCTCAAGCATTTGATTTTGATGGAGCATGGCTTTTTAATTATGGGATTGGTATTCATTTGGTTCAATCCAAAGATGAAGATCGTTTGCCTTCTGATAAACATGGCTTGGATCCCATGGATAACCATATATCTTTTCAGGTAACTCCTAATAATTACTAACTGCAATTTGTCTTTAGTCTTGTATAAAAGACGGTTGGTTGCATACAAGTCTAATGATTACAGTTAACCTTTTTCTAATTCATTGACATGGTTTAATTTTTAAACACTCCCTTTCACATTTGAGTTGGTGAAGATAGAGATTTTTTTTGTTTGCAACTCGTCTTGTATGAGATCGTCTCACAAATAATTATTTTAAAGTTATAAGTGATCTAAAGTGATCACTATGAGACAATACACTTTCATTTACGAAAGAGGGTCATGTCCCTAAATGTTTCATTTTTATTTTTGATAAATTGTACTAAGTCTAACTTTTTCGCATCTTTGCACACTGCACCTTTTCCTTCTTCACACGTGGTTCCATTTGACAATCTAAAAAATGCTGAAATATCAAATGGGATACGGGTGAATAAGAGGGAGTATTTCACTAACAAAGCCTCTATTTACTAACAGACTTGTTATTTTGAAGTAACCTTTCTACAGGCTTGCAATTGTAGTGTCATCTGATTTTCCTATATATGTTTTTGATGTTTTAGTGTGAGGATATGGAAGCAATGGAGAAGAGATTGAAGGAATTTGATGTGAAGTACATGAAGAGGACAGTGGAGGATGAGAACAAAACAGGCATAGACCAGCTTTTCTTTAACGATCCAGATGGGTTTATGATAGAGATATGCAACTGTGAGAATCTAAAGCTTGTACCAGCTGGTTCTATGTCCAAAATTAAGCTTCCTCTTGATCGTCATAACCCCCCTATTCAACTTACTAATGGAACAACCAATTAATTTTTTTTTTATTTCATCAAAATTAAGCAACATTATGTTCAATATTTTTCCATTTATCTCAACAAGTTTTTCTTTGTGTTTTTTTAGCATTCAACATTGTAATTTCTGTTTGAATGGGTGTCCTATGGTTTAGGATTACAGGATAGACGTAGTTGTAGGATACGTTATGTATTTTTCTTATTTTCATTTATATATTTATCTTACATTTTCATTCCATTCACAACGTTAATCCGTCAACCATATTCCTACTCCCTCTATCCCATTCATATATTAGAAGTTAGAACAGGAGGGCGTACCAGTTTGACCCAATTGAGTCTGAACTGAATTAAGCAAGTAAAGTCGAGTCCTTGTAATTTTTCACTGATCTCTTCAATAACCCCCGAACAATCTAAGATTCAGAAAAGTTTGTCTTGAAAATGGGAAGAATTGGAAGGATATGGGATACAAACAAGGAAAATAAAAGCTCTGTTAAATGGGAGAGTTATCCAAACCAGTTCGGCTCAACGAAGAACCAACAGCTCGCCTCACCATGCAAATATCCTATGAAAACTAACATACACATGACAGTTTGTGACTGTCCAGAAGTTCTAAAAGAGAACAGAAAGCTTGTCCCAATGATGCTGCAAACAGCGAGGTTGAATACAGTTTTCCTACAATCTATCTACAAGAGAAAACAATGAAGGGGTTCAAGATCCTCCAAAATGGAATACATTATTCATAGACGACAGCTACAAGCTTACACGATAGAGAAGGACTCGACTAATGTTTATTGTTAAAGGAACTAACTCAACCAAAAGCTTAAGCTGATGGTTGAGGCCCTAAGATATGTTATATATTCTAACACACCCTTTATACGAGAACTTAGAAGTGTGGATGCAACACATGTTCTCCTCATACATGGTGCTAAATATTTCACTTTAGATGAGGGGTGGTTGAGATTCGAATCCGTGATCTTTTATCACTCTGACTCTGATACCATGTCAAGGAACCATCTCAACCAAAAAGATTAAGCCGATGGTTGAGGCCTCATAATATGTTATATCTATTAAGTATTAAGGGATCTTGTTCACAGCCTGCAAAACCAGAGATGCAACCCAAGGATCTAATGAGGTTGAATACATATGCACATGGACATATGTGAGTGTGAAAATTTTCACATACCATGGGTACTGGGTAATTTTAGGTGGGTATTGGTATGGGTATGGAGAGGAAGTATCCGCACCTACCGCCCATTTTGCAGACTGAAAATGTAGAACTATGTGCTTGGTTTGCTATTATGAACTATAAACCATCTCCTTTTTGATATTACAATAGTATGGTTTATCAGCAAAAGCTGAAATGAATTCTTGAGGCTGAGATTTTTGTTAATAAACTGTCTCAGGCCCTCAAGGGAAAGGAGGTTTTTCACTAAAACAGAACTTGAAATTTTTTTGTCACTTGCGCACCAGTTCATATGTCGTGTGATTGTCATATATATTATATACTCATGAACTAATCAAGTGAATAATCAAAAGGATAACCATAACACAATAGCAAAACCCTTTATACAAGCTTGCTACATGCTTCCACCGTCATCCTTGCTACAAGCTGACAATATAGAACAGACCAACAATAGCAACCTAGGGTGTTTGTTATTTACAGACCTCACCACAAGCTTACAACATACTTCCTCTGTTATTTATTAAAGTCCATCAGTTCTTCAAAAACTTGGTTTGGGAGAAAGGATACACTTAAGAAAAAGGGGTAGTATATACAGTCAATAGAGGCAGATCGCTGAGTTCAAAGACATCATCATCCTACCCATATCCTACCCTGTGTATCTCGCTCACAGAAAAACTATAAACAGGGTCTAGGGAGAGAAGGGCGGCGGCAACTCATACCCATAAAGGAGAGCGCGACCAAAGAAGTCCCCCAACTCGAGAAAGATAAAAGATGTTAAATGCATTAAAAGGGATCTACATACCTGAAAGCAGCATATTGATGACTTCTAGGATGAAAGTGCAGAAGCATCTCAAATTCTAGACATTATTGAAGCAAGTCAAGGCCCTTTCCCTTGGCCTCCTCATTCCAAAACTCTTCATAAACTATTCATGATTCTTGTCGGTGATAAAATTCTAAAGCGAACAGCGAATCTGCTGATGCAAGGCAAAAACTCCAATGACCAAGATTCTAAACTATCAAGTCGCAGTTGTCCTTTTCAGGTGCTCCTTTGGCATTTCCACATTTAATCAGAAGGTGGACTTCCACATAATCGCATGATCCCAGAATAAGAGCCATTGTCAAAAGCATCGAACTGGTTGTGGCACTTAAGCTGATGGTGAGACACACTGAACACCTCAAGGGATGTTAATTGTGTCAGTGGGAGTCTAGGAGGTCTACCATGAAAATTTGATGTTAGCAAGATCAAGGATGTAAGGTCTTAAAATGTTGGTTTGAGATGCAGTGATGTTGCGATTAGAACTGTAATTTGATAGTTTAAGAGCTTGAAGCCACCTCAACTACCCAATGGAACTTAGAATATTGCGTGTAAGCGGTTGCTTGAAAAATCAGCACGGTAAGCAGTTGATGCCTTCGTCAACAACTTTTGATCAAGGCCTTGAATTTTTAAAGTGATCTGGTCTTAATATGTACGGATCACCACTAAATATGAAGGAATAATTGTAAAAGAAACATCAAGCAGCTTTTCCTTTGTTCTTTACTTAACAAACCAATTTCCCAGATAGCATATGGTAAATGATTCAACCATATGAAAATTGTGTGACAGCCGACAAGGCAATGATCTGCAGAGCTCAGAAATCAAAACCAGACTTCAGTTACCAAGGCTGCAACAAAAGTGTTTTCTTGAAGAACAAGTATCTGCAGGTTTGGGGGACTAATCAGCCGTGACGCGAAAGTATCTCCTACTATTCTCCCCAAAATATCAAATACCTCAAGCATGCTGCAATTCGATTTCCAAAATTATGATGGCCAATTGATATACCTGAATTATCTTGTTTGACCTTGTAGTTGTAGTTCATATATCCATCACCCTACATTTTCCTGAACTTATTTTATCTAGGCTTAACTCATTGGCCCTTCCGAATTAGTTTCTTAAAAGAAGAGAAAAAAATAGAAAACTCTAATCCAATAAGCAGCATGATACTAGAAAAACGCTAAATTGGTTGATGATTAGCTCAAGTAAATGAGAACCATACTTCGTACAGCCTAACATTTTCCATTACCTAAGAAATGGTAACCAATATTTCTGCTTCTAAAACAAGCATTTTGATAAGTTGACTTGTCAAGTTTAAAAATATCATTAGCCTACAATCAAGGGTTCTATCTTCTATCAAAGAAACAATTAACAACCGAAGTAAGACGCAGTAAGAGACTAAGAGAGGTTATGAGCTAAATTCTCCAAAAGAATTCATGGTACTCAAATCTAAGAAAAAAATTACAGCAAAATGATGTATTGTGCATTGCATAACCTAGTGACATAAGAACTGATTTGTGAACTTCAATGAAGCCCAAAACAACAATAACAGAAAAACTGAAAACATAGACATACTTATACAGCCAACTACTACTACCTCGTCTATTTGAGCTGCATATATTTAGTTATACTATCTCTTATGGTTTTCCCTAAAGTATCAACATACATACATGGTTTTACTTCATAACCCAAGTCATGATGACCGGAAAAGGAGTTATCAAAGAGTGAATTATCATCAAAATCAATCATTATGTTGTGAAGCAAACAACAAGCTAGGATGATACTGGGAAGCTTACTCTTGTCAGGCCTCCACATGACCTTGCTAAGAATCCTCCAACTTCCTTTCAAATGTGATAACGCCCTTACAGCAAGTAACCTGGCAGCCTCATGCGCTGCTCCAAATTTTGAATCAAGGGCTGAACATTCTTGATTTTCATAAGGGGTAATGAGCCATGGAAGAAGAGGGTAGTGAGCTCCACCAACTATGTATTCCTTGAGCTCTACATCATCTAATCGTAAGCCTTTACTTAGTCGCTCCCCATTTTCACACAGCTTGTAAAACCCAGAACACTTCAAAAATCTAGACACGGTCATTGCCCCAGGCCAACCAGTAACAACATCAAGAAAACGAAACTCATGGTCAACAATTCCCTGGAGCATCATGCTATAATTATTGGCCTCATCACACCAGTCATCAGAAGTTTGAACAGCCGGAAGAGTCATAAGAATATGAGTAGCATCTACTGCTCCGCAGCAATTGGGCAACCCAAACAATGTTTGAAATTTTGATTTGATCTCCTCTAAACGGTCCTCATCAGGCCACTTAATATGATGCTTAGCACGAACCTCCAATGACTCGATGAATCTCCAAGTGACCTGTGAAACAGTGGACTGACCAACCCCAAATGAAGCCCCAACCGAAACCTGCGAATCCCCAGAAGCCAACCTCCGCATTGCAATTGCAACTTGCTTCTCAACACTTAAAAGCCTCCCCTCAATGTTAATCAACCCCGAGGGTGGTCTTGATATCAAATCCTCTCTTACTAATGAACATATATATTCAAAAGTTTTCTTTGACACCCTAAAGAAATACTTAAATGCCTCTTCTTCATCATTAGGTATTGTTAAACCTGTATCATAGGTTTCAAAATTGCTAGTCAATTACCAATACTTTTAGTCCTTGTAAAAAGTGCCTCACTTAATATTTTCTTTCTACAAAATCAGATAGACAACTAGCGAAATTCAAAACATATTCACTTATATAATTGACCGGAAAATAGCAATTCATAGTTCGGGCAATTAAAATCTTCAAAATTAACAGATACCTTGACCAAACAATTTATACTTGAGTCAATAAAAAAACTTCAGAATTAACAATTATCCACAAGTAAAGTTTACCAAAAAATAGAAATTCGTATTTCAGACAATAAAAATCTTCAAAATTAACAAATACCCACTTGTACATTGACCAAAAATAGCAATTCATAGTTCAGACTACAAAAATCTCCAAAATTAACAAAAATCTAGGTAAAAAAACATCAAAAAATGCAATTCCATGATATAATGTCACAATTTTACTTTGAAAGAGCAATAACAAGGAAATAAAAAAAATGAAATAAAAGAGAAGAAATGTTGGGTGCCTGGAGAAGAGGAGCTTTTATGGCGAAAGCTATCCCACCAATCAGATTCAATGGCTCTGGATTCAATTGGAACAACATTTACAGTCCTGGTTTTCTTCTTTAGTTTCTTCAAATCCTTCTTCCTTGATTTCTTCTTCAAAGGAACCATAATTAAAGAAAGATGGCAAACAATAGCAATAATTTTACTGATAAACAGTGAGCAATTCAAAAAGAAGTTTAAATTCTTTTGCACTTTAAATGGGAGACAAACAAAATGTAATGAAGAACCCTAGCTATTGTGGAGAAGAGTATGTTTGCATTTGGGAGCAACAAGTGATTTCATTGTATTTTCAATTTTCATCAACCTTATACTCCCTCCGTTCAAGAAATTCGAATATACGGGAATTAAAAAAAATCTAAATTTTTCAAATAGTGTAAATATTATTTTATTTTAGGCAAAATGTTAAAAAACTACCTAACATAAACCCAAATTTGCAAATAACTACCTTAACTAAAAAATTTTGCAAAAAACTACCTTACATAATACATTATTTTGCAAAAGAGTACCTTGTAACGGAATTAGGCCTTTGACCGCTAATTTTGACGTTGACCAGCACGTGCCAGTCACGTGTCACCTTCATTAACCTAAATCTCCTTTCTCCCAAATTCGCAGCCATTCTTCCAGCTCGTAATTCCTGAAGCTTTCACCTTCTCAATTCGCTCCCATCCAGCTCGTAAGATCAAGTTCATTGGAATTTCTAAGCAAATCCGGTATGTACTACTAATTAATTATGGTTTTGTACTTCTTTGTTGCATCTTAGTTATAATTTTAAATTTTTTCGTTTTTAGATTTGCTTCCTCCTGCAGCGTTTTTTGTATTTGAATTTGTTGTTTCATATCTTTTAATTTGTAATTTGATTGTTGTTGTATCTGAATACTATATTAGGGTTCTTAAAATTAGCTATATCAATCCGTAAAAATTAGCTAAGATGAAGAAATTGACAATCCGTAAAAAAGCCATTGATTCGAAAAAGAAGCAGTGTGAGTTGTCAACTGAGGTGGGTAATGTAAGGGTAGATGATGTCTTGATTGAAAGTTCTGAGCTGTTTTTAGCAAACGTAGATGGTAATGCTGATGAGGTTGAGGATAGTAGTAGTGATGATGATTATACATGTGTTAATGAAGATGAATATGAGAATGATTCTGATTTGTTTGCGGAAAATGTAGTTTATGGTCTTGATGATGTGTTTATAGACGATGAGGAAGTTAGGTTGATATTAGATAAGGAGGTTGATGAGCAAAACAACACAGACATGTACTTTAATGATGATGAACCGCAGTCTGATGATTATGATTTGAGTGCCTTGATTGATGATGAGGAAGGTATATGCAGCTATCCTACATTCAACCCTGAGATTGATTTCAAGGGTAAGATTAATTTGTCTTTAGGGCTTAAGTTTCCTTCGACATATGTGTTTAGAAAAGCACTAAGGTACCATGCTATTGAATGTGGTTACAATTATTATTACCTGCATAATGGTACAAATAGGATTAGTGTGTATTGCTACAACAGATGTGATTGCATGAAATTGAAAGGTAGAATTGTGAACTGTGTTTGTGGGAAGGAGAAGAAGTGTTATTTTAAGGTTCATGCCGTGAAATTGAAAGATGAGGAGACAGTTCAAATAAGGAGTTATTTTCCAAACCACACATGTGGTCACCAACACCAAAATAAGAAAGTCACTGCTTTGTATTTAGCTGAGAAATACATAGATGATTGGAGGGACAATCCAACCTGGGAATTAAAGGCATTTAAGAAACGGGTTAATAGAGAGTTAGGTTGTGAAGTGAAGTATTCTAAGTGTTACATGGCTAAAAGAATTGCAATGAAAATGCTATATGGTGATGCTAGTGAAGAGTATAGCAAGGTTTGGGATTATGCGGAAGCAATAAGGACGTTTAATCCAGGAAGCACAGCAATCGTTAAATGCATTGGAATAGACACACCCCCACCTTTGTTCCAAAGGATGTATATATGCTTGACAGCGTGTAAGGAGGGGTTTGTAGCTGGCTGTAGGCCTATTATAGGTGTTGATGGGGCACATCTGAAGGGGAAATTTCCTGGGGTTTTGTTGACTGCTGTTGGTAAAGATGGGAACAATAATATCTTTCCCATTGCATGGGCTGTGGTTGAAACTGAAAATGTAGAAACATGGATATGGTTTCTAAATCTTCTGGTGGAAGACCTTAGGTCGGTAACTGCATCGAGTAGTTGGGTTGAAGCAGAAGGTGAAGCTTTCACCTTCATGAGCGATAGGCAAAAGGTAATTTCTTGTTAATACATTTCTTGTTTCAAATGTAACTAATGAATTTACCCTAAAAAAACTTGTGTAAAATGCAGGGTTTGGTCGAAGCTTTGAACTCAGTGGTTCCTGAATGCGAAATTAGGTTCTGCTGTAGGCATATATGGGCGAACTTCAAGATCAAGTTCCCTGGAGAGTTGTTCAAACAACACTTTTGGAGTGCAGCCAGAGCCTACAACAAGGTATGGAATCATTTATGTTTATAGAATCTTTTAGATACATAAATGAATTTAATGTCAAACTAATTAGTAACAATTTTCGTTACAGAATCATTTTGATAGAGAAATGAATGTAATAAAGAATATTTCTATTGACGCATATGCATATCTAGCTGCTATTCCTGCAAAACATTGGTCTAGGCATGCTTTTTGTAGTAGGAGTAAGTCTGGGATGTTATTGAACAATATTTGTGAGGCATTCAACAATGTGTTAGTAGAAGCAAGGGCGAAGCCTATAATTTCCCTAATGGAGTGGATTAGGAGATATGTAATGCAACGAAGCGCAGCCAAAAGGGAAGGGTTGAGTAACTTTCAAGGTGAGTTGATGCCAGCTATCACTAAAATTATTGAAAAAAATGCAAAAGAAATATATGGTTTAAGGGTAATCCCAGTGGATGTTTATGAGTTTGAGGTGGATGATATTGAAGACTGTTACGTTGTAAACTTGGCCAATAGAACTTGCCATTGTGGAAGTTGGCAGCTTATAGGAATTCCTTGCAAACATGCCGTTGCTTGTATTGTGCTTAGAAAATTAGATGCCAAAGACTTTGTCCACGAGGCGTATCTCATAGAAACGTATCGAAAAACGTATAGTCCAAAGTTTTATGGTATGCCAGGACACAAAATGTGGCCAACAACCACTTTAGCCAAACCACTTCCTCCACCATATAGAAAGATGCCTGGAAGGCCTAACAAGAGGAAAAGAAAGAAGGAAGTTGGTGAAGGTAAAGGAGGAAAGAAGGCTATTACAGAATTCAAGCAAAGGAGATGTGGTAATTGCGGTGAAGTTGGTCACTACAAAAAGGGCTGCAAAAATCAACCTAAACCACCACCACCAACAAAGACCAAGTCAAAAGGTGGAAGGCCTAAAATGGGATCTTCTTCTACTCAACAATCTACAACCAATGATGTGCCTAGCTCCAGTGGTCAACAACAAACGCAAAACGCTGCATCTACTTCATGTATAATGGATCAAAATAGTCAAATATAGACTTGTACTATGTTGAATTATGTCTGGGATGTACCCTGTAATGTTGAGCTTAATTAAATGTTTTTTAGCAAATGAAGTATGTATACTCAGAATGTACTGTTGCTCTAATATTGCTGTACCCAGTTGAACTTAATGTAATGTTCCTTGCAATCAGTAATTGAATTATTTGCACTATCTTGAATCAGTAGGCATATATGTGTGAATCAGTAATGTTGTTGTACCCTGTACCCTGAAGTGCTTTGAATCAGTTCACATTTTGAAGATGAGTATACAGAGTATCAGTGAAGCTGAGTATCAAAGTGTGCTTTGAATCAGTACTTTTTGTGCTTTGAATCAGTATGCAGAAGATGAGTATGCAGAAAATATGTGCAGCAATGTGTAATTGAACTGATTGTTTAAGTTGATTGAATAGTAATTGAATAGTAATTGAACTGATCATGTGGATTTAAGTTGATTTCTGTTGCAGCAACTGTGTGTTTGAAGTTGAACTGATTGTTTGTGCAGCATGTATTGAAGTAATCAGTAATTCAACTAAAATTGAATATTGAATAGAAGTTGAAATGATCAGTTCAGTAATTTAAGTTTATCATTAGCAATGTGTGTTTGAATCAAGAATGTGTGTGCATCAACAAATTGAATCAATATTGGCCATAATCAGAAAATGTGTTTGAAACAAGGTGTTGATGTTGATGTTGTGCAACAAGGTGTTTGAAACAGCAATGAACTGATCTTGTGGTGCAAATGTGTTTGAATTGTGTTTGAGGATGATTTTGAACTGATCATCAAACACATCACCAACAGAACTGATCATTTTAGTATGCAACAATGTTGATGTTGATGTTGAACATTAAAGTATGTAGCAATGTTCAATAATTGAAGAGAGCCATGTTTAGTATTCAATGTTCAACAGATCATCAACCACATCAGTTCATCAGTTCACCAGCAAACACACAGCAAATTTTGGCAAATCAATTCACACACAGCACCACAGCAATGTTCAACAACTCAGTACATCATTCATTCATTTATTCATACACAACACCACAGCACCACAACAAACATACACAGCACCACATCAAACAAAGGAAGCACAGAACAATACCTGCAAAGAAAATTAAATGGAAAAAATAAAAAGATCATTCATTCAATCAGAATCATCATGTTACAATATCCAAATCAATCTTACAATAATGCTTAACTAGGTGCTAAACATCAGTTAGCACCCTTGATTAATACAAGAAATACCAACAGAAAACAAAACAAAAACCCTAAAAAAAAGCTTTTGATATGATTTCCAAGCTCCCTCTGATTCAACCATTTCTTCTTCAACATTTTAATTTCTGAAAGAGCTTGTTCATTTTCGTGTTCCAAGCAACATATCCTTGATGTCAAGATCTTGATTTCGGTTGCCAATTGACGCTTTTCCTCCACAAGCTTGTTAGTGAGTTTTCTTTGCCAAACAACCATTTCAGGTTCATCAACCCATTTAAACTTTTTGCAACCCCTCGATTTTGTATCAGGATTATAAAAAACGCAAGTATTAAACCTTCTTCCAGGATTTTCCTTGGTCCATGAAACCCTCCTTGCAAAGGGAACTCCACACGCACAATTTTCAATGGAAGAGTTTTCGCTTGAAGAAGAAGCAGACATAACTGATTAATTGGAAGAAAACGATGATCTTTGAGAGAATTAGGGTTTATCGCAAATGGGAGAAAAGAGGAATGAATGGAAGATGAAGCAGGATTGAATGCTGGGAAGTGAAAAGAAGGAGACTTAGGTTAATGAAGGTGACACGTGACTGGCACGTGCTGGTCAACGTCAAAATTAGCGGTCAAAGGCCTAATTCCGTTACAAGGTACTCTTTTGCAAAATAATGTATTATGTAAGGTAGTTTTTTGCAAATTTTTTTAGTTAAGGTAGTTATTTGCAAAGTTGGGTTTATGTTAGGTAGTTTTTTAACATTTTGCCTTTATTTTATAAAATAATAAATTTAGTAGAAATCATATCATAATACAACAATCATAAATATCAAAAAATTATGGGAAACAAAAATGTTTTATTATACTAAATTTAATGAAAAAAATTATGAGAACCATAACTAAAATATTTTTATAAAGTCACTGGATAATAGGAAAATACGTGAAGATTATGAGCAATATAAAAATATTAAACTGAAATTAGTGGAAAATATATAGGAATAATAAATATTAATTAAATATTAAAATAAGGATGGACAAGAAAATTTTGAAATATAAATAGAAATATTTATTATAGGTGAAAACGAAAATCTCAAAGAGGTTCAACAATGAAAAACAAATGAAAAATATAATGCAAAAGATGAACACGAGTGTTTATGAGGTATCTTGAATACCTTCCCCTCAAATATAGTTTATTATAATGAATTCAACAATTACAAGTATAATAAACGTCCCTTATCTTGAGAACAATCTCTCAAGACCACAAATACTAAAGCAAAGTAAGAATACTCTCAAGTTTCTAACAATGCAATAGCCCTCTCAACAATATGTGTGTTTTGTGGTGTATGTTACTATGAGTGATGAATCCTATTTATAGGCTAGATATTCATCACTCTTAGTATTCCCTCATAAATCACCATAAACATACATGTAACATCTCAATTAACATCCTAATTAACTATGACAATAAACATTACAATAAACAATTGAGTAATGCACCACATTATTGCATAGTCACTACAAATTCTGACCAAAAACAGGATCCAATGTAGTTTGCTGGACTTCCGCTCGACCGAGTCACTACCTCGCTCGGTCGAGCAAGCTTTCAATGAAGCTACTGACTTGTTTTGGACACTTTGCTCGACCGAGCCAACACCGCTCGACCGGTCGAGCAAGACTTTGCTCGATCGAGCGGTTGGTCGAGCTACTCACAGTCTGCTTCTTTATTTGTTGCTAATCAAGCAACTCTTATCAATCGTTCCAAACCTTAAATCACCCATATTCGACACCTCTTTATCGACCTTCTCTAAAGTACAAGATAAAGCATGTTCGATTATATGTTTAAAGTTAACGTCATCATTAAGATTATTGGTACTTGCTTTAACAATAGGAACAACAAATAAAATAACTCAAAATAACAAATGAGAACAAATTTAATAAATGGAGGAACCTTTTTCTAATTCTTTCATGTAGGATACATTGATTTGTATTGAGGTAAACTTTTTTATTTAAAATAAAAAGATGTTTTGCAATTGTGACATGATTATTGATTGTTGCTATGTTTGCAAATTGCAATTGACTATTGATTATATTGTTGCATATTTGCCGGTTCACTTGGTCAATGTTTTACTAAAGGTTCCTTTCATGATTTATACATGATTTCATGATTTTTTTTTTTTTTGAAAAGTGATTTCATGATTTATACATGATACATCATTTTGATGTACAACAAAATAGTGTTATTTGTCGATTATTTAAAAGGTATACAAAGTAGTAGAAAATCACAATATATTCATTCAATATTCAAATACATTCTTTGACCAATTAACCTAACTAATTATAATTCTTATACCAACACTAGGGTGTTCAATGGCCCGGGACTCATTTTGAGTCTTTATCCGGCCCGTTTTAGAAGGGTCTTGTAAAGGTCAGGCCAAAAACGGACTATACTATAATTAAAATAAAGCGGATTATAAAAGGGCTCAATAAGGGCTGATCACGGGCTTTTGTAAATAGCATAATTAATGCATAATTTAAATATTATAAATGCCAATGTCAATAAAATTATTAATATTTTTTCAATTTAATTATTATAAGTGATAATTTAATTATTATAAATTGATAAATAGGGATTAAAATAATTTTTAGTAGTAAAAATGAGTCGGGTTGGGCAGCCCATTTAAAGCCCAAATTATTTTTAAAAGGCTCTTATCCGATCCATTAAACACCGTATACAACACCATCTCTTTTAGAAGCATGATATAGCTCTAATGAACGGGACACTAGTTATAATGATGATATACTTCTTATACAATACTGTCAAAATATTTTGTTTGCCAATAAAAATCGCAAAAAAGGAGAGCTTCTGATTGATTAAGATGAATAATTAGATTAATTATGCATGGTTTGTTAATTTGATTAAACATGGTTGCTCCAAGTCTCTGGTTCACCAGTTGTCTTTGACTTGCATGTATGAAGCATAAACCTACATGCTCCAACTGCTTCTCCAACTGTCAAATGTACGCATTCTTGCCCTATTTTCTCTATAAACTTGGTTCTATCTAATTTCTTCATAACTTCTCCTCCAGGGCTTGCTAATACTAGCTAAAATTGACAAAAGAAACCAAATAAGAAAGATTAACATTATGTTGATCAATTAATATGCATATTTTTGATGTAACACCGCTTTGATGGCGAATTCACAACTTAATATGAATTTAGATATACTTTTTCTAACCTGTGCACCAGATGCATAGGTTTAAACAATAACATTAGTAATTATTTGAAATTTCATTTAGAATATTCTCTAAAATATGAATATTATCAAATTTATCGTCTAAATTTATGCACCGGATGCATAGGTTAGAAAAATTGATTTAGATATTAAAATTATATATATATATATATATATATATATATATATATATATATATATATATATATATATATATATATATATATATATATATATATATATATATATAACCCTTAGAATTACATTCATTGTATTTATTATTTAGGGTTGTGTAAGGAGTTACATCAATGGACGCGTGATTAGATGATATAAGTAGTATATAATTAATGCTTATATATAGCTAGGCGTTGAAGCCACATAACATAACCCATTAATAAACTAATTAATAGTAATTTCTCATAATTAAGTGACAAAACTATAAGTGTACAGTTAATTACCTTGAGTTCTCTCCTGTCAATGATCTTCTTCACTTCCTCCAACATGCTAATTCCACTAGTGTCAATGCATAGAACAGCTGCAACATATATACCCAACTTTAGTCCTTCATTAGATTAATATTACTACACAAAGCTAACTAAGTCGATCATTGTACAATTGCGTGCATAAAAGGGTTGTCCCGATGTACAAAGTGTTCCCACAGAAGGTTGTCCCGATGTACAAAGTGTTCCCACATAGCGAGGATTTGAGATTGGGTCTCTCCATATATAAGGGTGTAATATGAAAATTATATGACTGATATATAATATAAAAATTATGTGTAATGAGTAACTGTTAGAGTATATAACATATCCTGGGGCTTCAACCAACAGCTTAAGCTTTTGGTTGAGTTGGTTCCTTGACATGGTATCAGAAGCCAATGTGACAAAAGGTCACGGGTTCGAATCTCAACCACCCCTCATTCAAAGTGGAATATTGAGCACCATGTATGAGGAGAACATGTGTTGCATCCACACTTCTAGTCCAAAGGGTCTCGTGTGAGGGGGCGTGTTAGAGTATATAACATATCCTGGGGCTTCAACCAACAGCTTAAGCTTTTGGTTGAGTTGGTTCCTTGACAGTAACGACTATACAAAATTAAGGCTGACCTCTCATATCCAAAATTATATAATGTAAACTTGTCTCTCCATTTGCTTTCAACCTATCTTCCTCATCATCAATCCACCTTATGATCCTAACAAGATTCATAAAACCCTAATTATATATATAGTACTCTTTAAGTATTTAGAAAAACAAACAAAAATGAAGTTTCTTTAAGTATAATTATTTTACCTTTCTCTTAAGTAAGTAGCATTAGCAAAATAAATAGGAGCACCGATCTCAAGAATGAGAATTCCAGGCACGGTTTGTGCTGAAGGGTAATGATCAACACTCCTGTAGCAAATCGAATTTGGGACATTACCAAGCACACTAGTCTTTGGTCTAGCCACAAATAATAATACCCTTAGCACTGATAAAGAAATCTGCATTTTTCAAGCAATAATAACATCATTAGCTTTATTTTAAATTATGGAAAATAAAATTAAAGTTATAACATATAACCAACCAATAAACTCAACTAAAAGCTTAAACTGATGGTAGATATCTCAAAATGTTTTAAACATCTATCGTACAACCTAATGCAAGAGCCCTTTGGCCTACATGCTCTCCTCATATGTGATGCTAGATATCTACTTGAAATAATAAGGGGTGAATGGAATTCAAGCGTGTAACCTTCTGTCATTTTGGTTTTTAATACCATGTTAATAAATGTTAATTAAGAAACCAATGCAACCAAAATCATAAGCTTATGGTTGAGTTCCTAAAATATATTATATACTTTAACATGCACCCCACACAAGAGCCCATTGGGCTAGAAGTACGGATGCAACATATACCCTTCTCATATCTAGTGCAAATATTCCACTTGAATTTGAAGGATGTGGTTGAGATTCGAATTCATGACCTCTTGTCACACTAGCTTTGATATCATGTCAAGGAGTCAACTAAATTAAAAATTTAAGCTGATGGTTCAGGCTTTATGATATTAAGATGGAACCTTATCGGATTTGTGTGCAGTTAACTCTCCCCTTATGCAAGTCTTATTGTGTATTTCCAATGACAAATTTATCAATAAACCAATTCAACCAAAAACTTAAGTTAAGGAAGGGTGATAATAATAATACTCCACTTAAAATAATTACTTACCGCCATCATTAAGCCAATTTCAATGTTGCCAAAAATAACACCAATATATGCACTTATGCAAACGACAAAATCGAACTTATCAGTCTTCCATAGATGGATAGCACCTTCATAATCTATAAGCCCGAGCATGGCGGAGATAATAATAGATGAAAGAACAACCAGAGGAGTGTAATAGAACAATGGTGTCAGAAATAGAAGTGTGATCAATACAGCAATTGACATCACTATGTTTGAAACTGCTGTTTTGCACCCTGCGTTGTAGTTCACCGCTGATCTCGAAAATGGACCTAGTTCATATATTTTAATTCCTTATTAGTATAAAATGAAAAATATTATATATATAATTAAATTAATGCTTATATTATACATAGTTTTATTGGAAAAATAATAATATTCAATAATGATAATAAAATAGGAATGTACCTGAGGTAAGATAGCAAGAGGTGCATGAGCCAAGAATGTTCATGACTCCAAAAGCAATCATTTCTTTATTACCATCAATATTGTAGTTCTTGAACATAGCAAAACTTCTTGCTACTGCTATTCCTTCCTGCATTTTTTATTATCAAGGTATAAAATTAAGTTAGTAATTTATTATATATTGATTTAATCTCCTAATCAAGGGGAAGTTAAATTAATTATTCATAATAGCAAAAAAAATAAAATATCTTATATTTTTACGAAAATTCAAGGTTTAAAAATAAGTAATAGCTAAACTAAAACAAGATTAAAAATGAATAACTAAACTTAATCAAACTAATCTTTTTTTGATTAGAAAATCAAACTAATATTTAAGATAATTTAATTATTTTAGTTTCTCTGTTGTTTATCATCTGCCACATGTTAAGAACTATATCTAATTTAAACATGACTATAACTCTTGTATACGAATTATTATTAGAAGTTTGTTTTGAAAATGACTAATTAGGCAAACTTATCTCATACGCAGTGATTAATATTTTGACATTGTTGCTATTGTTGGGTTATTATTTTGATAAACAAATTAGAAAAATAAAGTAGAGATATAAAAGCTTACAGCCATAGCTATAAAGCCAGTAACAATCCCAGTTTTAAGAGCCACCGGAAAATAAGGAGAATTAAACACAAAATCACCAAACGATGGTGGATTGATGCCTTTCTTTAAAGCTCCTATCTGCATTTGTGTCAAACATGAAATAACTCAATCACACAATTAAAGAACATAAATAGCTCTTTCATTTTAAAATACTTGTAAAATTTGACTTTTTACACAGTTTAACGTATTAACTTAAGATTTAGTATCTCTAATTTAGACTAAGATAAGCAAGTTTAAGTATAATAAACTAATCACAAATAGTAGGAAGATTGATATTCCTTTAGGTGATAAAACTTATCATAAGAACAGAAGAAAAAGTCTTCGACCACTAGGTCAACGTATAATTATCAAGTATACTTTCAAATACTCTCTTAGTCCTCATAAATTTGCTATTGAGAATGATATGAATTGAGAAAATATATTACTATAATTAGGTTGAACTTATTATCAATGTTAGTATATAATTAGAAAAATACGAGGTGCATACTTCATAAGTAAAAGAGATACCATTTGAAAATCATATGATAATGAAAAAAAATAATAATTTATAAATGATACGAATCTTTATTTATTAATGTAAGACAAATCAATCTAAAAATAGCAAGTACAAAATTAAAAGAGGACGAGAGTAATTTTGCCTTAGTGGAACGTAACATGATTCTTGTTGTGCGTCTATGGTTGGATTGCTACGTATGTACTCAATTTAGTTATATAATGGTCCAAGGTTAGCACTCTTAGTGGATGGATTTTGAGGATCTTAACACTTTGATTTGACCCACTTTGGAACTAAGAAAATGATTGAGAAAAAGTCTATAAGATGAATTCAAGTCCACTAAAAAGGTCAAACTATAATCGAGTATTTCGAGTTTGTTGAGTAGCAAACTATCGGATGTTCTTTAATTAGTTTTTAATTTTTTTTTTTTGACTTTTAGGTTTTTATGGGTTAAACAATTAAAAAATTTACTAAAATCAAACAATTACTCTAGCATTTTTTTCTATTAACTTTTGATTTTTAACTTTTATTTCTAATAAATTGTTAATAACCAATAAATTATTTTTATATAACATTTTCTTAGCAACTGGCTTAACAACTTACTTATAAATCAATATTTTTAGTTGGTCAAACCAGCAAAAGACTTCAACTAATAGTCATTTACCAATTAAACCATACTTCTCTTATTATTGATTAGGAGAAATAAGTATCCTATTTAGTATTTACATGAGTGCCACTAGTTAAAAGTGTTAATGTGTTACCATGCATGCATCTAATAATAATCAGTCAGTCTCTTAAAAGACCGTCTCTCTGAAAAATGTTGTTTAAGTCCAATCCATTAAAACTTAATATATACTCTTACGATTAACATTTTTCTTTATGGGTCGATTCAATTAGAGATGATCTCTCAAAGAAATTACCTCTCGTAAAAATTTGTGAATAATAATATGTAGTGGCATCAAGATCCGATAAGGATTTGCCGCAAAAGGTGACCAACGAGGGACATCTTGGTTCGTCGCTAATGACGTTTGAGTTGGCGATGATTTTCAGTGGTCGCTAAAGATGTTCATTTAGAGATCATTTTCCCTTGGCGTCGGTAAATATAACAAGAATTTGAAATTTCATTACTTGTTCATCATTAAATCAATTTAGCGATAGGTATTAGTATTTTTTTTTACGCGTTTGATACTAGTGATTGATGTGCATTTAATCTACTAATCTATTAATATTTAAAATAAGTTAATTATATCTAAGTATTAAGTAGCAATTGCTCATCACAAATCATAAAGCTTAATAATTAAGTACTTTTTAACTTTAGTAAATACTAAATAACTAGATAGTGGCCGCGTGATGCACAATTTTATTAAATTTTCCAACATAAATTACATTAATTTATATAAAGTATTATAACTATTAATAACACATTTCAAAATCAAGTTTAAAACAAAATATATGTAAAATTATTTGATAAAATTTTAAACAAAAAAAATAGTTTTTGTCATGAAAAATATAATTGGCTTACATAAAAATAGTTACAACCTGAATCATATTAGAATTATATTGCATTTAAGTAACCAATTGTATAAATAAGAAAAAATCCTAATAAAAGTATGTTATGTTTTAACCATCTCAAAATATACAATACACTAAATAATACTCATTTAATAAATAAAATAAAAAATATTTTATAAATAATTGAAAAACATAATATATATGATTTTCTAGTACATTAAATGATGTGAGTAATAAAGTCAAAGATAAAAAAAACGTAGTCATAAAAACAATGACATCGTCATTGAGTGTTGGAGGGAAAATTTTTATTGAGATTAGAACACGTAAATGATTTTAAATAGTGATAATGTCAGTAGTGTTATTTTAGTTATAGTTATACACAAATGGACAATAAGTAAAGGAAATTTACCACTTGGACACCATGTCTTTCGGCATGGGTGAGATAAACAAGAAGGCTTCCCAAAATGATTGATATCAAAGGAGACATGACTGATATCCAAAAGAACATTGGCTTTCTTTTGCTCTACAAATTTAAATAAATTTAATTATTTACTCTTTATACAAAAGCAAAAAGTACTCATGTATTCTGAAAGTGTAAAAGGCAACATTATTCTGGTCTAAATAAATAATATATAAATAATCTTCATTTCAAAACTTTACATAATTGTATCCCAAAAGAAACATTAGATAATTAGTCAATTAATAAATTGAAGTATTAGAAGAATACAATTAAATTAATATCATTAACTAGTGTAAAAATTGTGCAATGCACAATTTTTTAGCATCAACATATATAAACATATATATTATTAAAAAAATAAAGTCAGAAATATTATGTAATAAAAATACTTAATTTTGACAGTTATATGTATAATTATGATTATGAATTAACTTTGTAATTTTAGAAATTATCAACAACATGTTATGTAGCATATTATATTCTCTAATTTATTCAATTTAACAATAGAAAAGTATTACTGTATTAGTCAACAATACTTTAATAGTAGAGATATTGGTCAAGATCAAATGATATGTTATATTTCTTTAGTTAATAAATAAATTTCATTTGGAAAATTTTTATTTAGTTGTGACTCTTGTAATTTTTCGATCTTTTTAGTATAATATATGATTTTTAGTATAATGTACGATTCTCTTCTATTTAGGCAGCATTAATTACACTATTTTATTCTTGTATAAAGTAGGAGTATTACTTACAAAGTATTTGGTGAGCATGAGGAAGAAGAGGAAACCACATCCCAATACTGCACTTTCCCATCTCCACTGCAAATTACACAAAATTAACAAGTCCTCACACATAGTAAGAAAAGGAAACCTTTTTATTGTAAATGATTTTTATTTTTATAATATTGATGCAATAAAATCAAACATCAAAGTTTCATAGAATAAATATATTATTATAAAATAAAATATTTACCTTTCTTATAAATTAATAATATAATCAATTATTGAACTTCAAAGTTATTTAACTCATCTACTCATGTCTATACATGCCATCATTAATGAGAATAATCACGACAAATATTTCTATCATAATTATATTAGAATATGATAGATCATATAACATATCATGAGTTGAGTTACAGCACGCTATAGCTATAAGTCTAGATAAACTTTTTGTCGTAGGCACGGTAAAATATGTTTTATTATTTTTTACCCTACTAGAAAATAATTTTCAAAAACTATACTCTCTACGTTCCATTGAATTTGCATTATTTTACATTTTGGTTCGTCCCACTTAATTTGCATTATTTCTATATTTGGACAATGGCCCACTACTTTCTTTTAATCTCATCTATACATTTTAACTCTCTTATAATTTCATTCACACAATTCATTCTCTCTCTCTTCATTCTTTACTACTTTCTTAAAAATAAACTCATTCATCTTTGATGCAATTCAAAGAGGATAGAGCAGTATAAATTAAATGAGCAACTCTAGATTAATAACCGTTATTTGCCAACTTGGTAAATCACACCCATGTGGAGGGATTTAATAGAATGATATTTTTAAAATTTTAATTTATTTTTTTGTGTTCTGCTTATTTTATATTTTTATTAGTATATTTTTGTCTTTTTATAATGATTTATAAATTATGGTGATTAATTAAGATTTTCTATAAATTAAATAATTTGTTGCATGCATGTGAACCACAGTCCAAATAAGAGAAAGATCACAGTCCATTAAATAACGTGTTGAAATAAATAATTTAAAAAAATTGTACTCCTACAAAATTATTCTCCATTAAAGTAGGTCGATAATGCATTACAGTATATCAAACAAATTAAATGGACAATAAAAAAAGAAATTGAGAGTACAATAATAATTAAGAAGAAAAAAATAAAAATAAAGAATATAATACCTGGTGGTGTTGAGAAAAGACAGAATGCATAACATGAATAAGATCAGTAGATTGAGTGAAATGAGTAAGTCCAAGTATTCCTTTGAGTTGTTGCAAACATACAACTGTAGCTGCTCCTCCCATGAACCCCACTATTGTTGCATGTGATAAGAAATCCACTATGAACCCTAGCCTACATATTCAATTTTTTATTTTTATTTAATTTTACTTTCCTTTAGAAGATTGATCACACAAATATGGAGACACTTAAACATGTCATAATTATTATAACATCTAATTAAAGAGACAACAAATAAACTTCCATGCAACATGTCTAGTCGTCTAGAGATGGAGACGGATACACCCTGTCTTTAACTTGCATTATTTTTTTTACAGCTAAAGGAGAAATATATTAACTTTAAAGAAAAAACACTTTCTAAACACGAAACTTATTTTGTACTTTTTTTGGGCAATGGTTTCACTCTCTTTTAATCTCATTCATAAAATTATTTTATCACTTTAATTATTTTAGCAACTTATTTTTATCATTTAATTTTTTTTTTATCTTATTCTCCAATTTAATTTTCATTTTTACCAAAATTTCACCCAAAATGCAACTTCAACATTATGAGAGAAAAGGAGGGGTATTACATAGACTACAACAACTAAATAAATTAAAAACGTATATAAAAGTGAAAAATATTAAATAAAGGAGAAAGGGAAATAATATGTACTTCTATGAGTAAAAAATATATAAAGTGAGAAATTTCCAACAAAAAAACTCATAAGAAAGAATCTTTGAAAATTGAAACCCTTTTGTCACTTTCATATGCATTGTTTATATTCCTTTGTGAAGATGAGCAATGGCATACATGTATATAGTGGGAATTGTATGATTGTATGGGTCTAATTGTTGTATGCCCCAGCCCTACTCTTCCATAAGGTGGAACAATAATCCCATACTTCACCAAATAGCTAGTGAGTAGTAATGAAAGGCCCTACCTTTTCCCCATTATTTTCTGACTAGTCCCACTCAAATGATATGGAGAAATAATACTCAACTCAATCTCACATTATTTTTTAATTCCGTTTTATAGTTATTACTATATTTTTTTTATCATGAAATATATTTATTTTTAGTTTTCATTCGCATAGCTACATCTACTTATCACTATAAGACTAATCTGTAAAAATATAAGGATCATAATTGAAATAGAACATGCACGAAGCTAGGATATGTGGTTGTTCTAACCCTTATACTAAATTATTATAGAGAAAATAAATTAGAACATACTAATATTATATACACTACTACGCTTTTATTAATAACTTTGCATTACTTAAAAATTAAAATATGTCATAATATTAATTTGTTCATTTAATATGATATGTTTGAGCATAATAATAGAGAACAATATTTATAACTTTATTAACTACGCTAATCCTAAAAGCTTTAACATTTCAACTTATTTTAATGATTTTTTTAAATTACGGAATAGACCGAAGAAAAAGAAAGTCTAGATGAGATTCGATCTGAAAACCTTATTTGAAGAAGGCATTACTCAATGCAATTGAAACAAAATCCGAATTTGTTTATTAGTTGCTCTGCTCTCATCGCTCACCACTCAAGGCTCAAGCCACTCATTTAAGTGAGAACCAACCCAACAATATTACATGTAAAATATATATTTGTTTCAAGAGATAATATCCAATTTTAAAAGAAAAAAATACATTACCTTAATAAGCCTAAAGTAGCTTCCAAAAGACCAGAAACAAGGGTGGCAGTAAAAGCAAGGTGAAGAAAAAGCTTAGGATTATCGTTGGGATTAACAGCGCTACTTAACATTGTTCCGGTCAACAGCGACCCCACTGCGATTGTTCCTACGGCCACATCTTTGGAACTCCCCATCATGGCGTACACCAATGGTGGAACAAAGCTTGAATCTGAAAACCCACATTATTTTTAACTTGATTTTAAATAATATGAAATGTATGTATTTTTTTATATGTCAAGAAATCAATTCAACCAAAAGCTTAAATTAATGATTAAAGTGTCCTAATAAGGAATATATTTTATACTATATCATATCCTTCACACACGATAGTTCTTTGGATTAAAAGTACGAATGCGACACATGCTATTCTCGTATATGGTGCTAAATTATTCAACTTAGAAAAGATGATTGATAAAATTTAAACTCATGATCATTAAATTAATTAATTTAACTAAAAATTTATATCAATATAACGTAAGATAATAAAAAAATAATTCATCAAAACAGATTAAAATAAACTTTGGTGAAAGTTATTAATTTATCATCAAATGATGTTTTGAATTGATTGAATTGATGATATTAATTTGATATCTTTTATTTATTTTTCCCTAGTTAATACGCATGACTACATAAGAGTTTTAACTCTCTTAGTAGTTAGTATTGTAGTACAAAATTCAACATAAATTTTTTTTTTGAGTGAATTCAACGTAAATTATATTATAAAGCATAGACAGTAACATGCTCCCTTTATCTCGATTATATGTTACAAGAATAAAATCTAATGAATTTAAAAAAGGAATATAAGTAGGTGAAAAAACATAATTTATTGAAAAGCAAAAAAAATAAGTAAATATGATAAATAAATAATTTAAATGTGTATATAATAGTGAAATAAATTGTGCAGGCTAAAACCATAAATAAATATACAACAAAACCTATAAAACAAATTTAAAAAAAAAAAAACATAACAAAATTCGAGAGAGAAACATGGTTTCATTTAATTTTAAATGAAAATCTCATGTGTTGTTGTTTATAATTTCTAAAAAGTAAAATCACTATTAAAAGTACTGCCATAATTATTAAGTTATTTCTAGTTTTTTTTTTCCTTTGCCAACATTCAGGAATCAAAATCTCAACTAGTTTAATGCTGCAAAATCATGCAGTACACAGCAAATACTTGCAATAAAGGCAAAGCATTAAATAAAAGTGTTGATGTCATTAAAGCGAAACAATTAAGTGTGAGATGATTTTATTTATGGATTTACTTCTCACACTTCAATTAGCCCTTTTTGTATGAGCAAGTAAAAGTATCAAAATAAATATTACTCTATATTCCTTTTCTTTATTTCAAATTACTTGTAATATTAGAATTTTTACGTTATTTATTTATCCCATAAGTTTGTGTTTAGTTTTTGATTTATAAGTTAAAATATAGTCAAGTAAAATCTTATTGGATTCGCTTTAATACAAATTTTATTAAAGTTTATTTTTTTATAATTTTTTATTATACATAATTAAACATATTAAGAGTAGAATTAATAATTTAAAAATACATAAAACGTGTGGAATAAATAATTTAAAATACATAAAAAATCAAACGTTGTAAGTAATTTAATTTGAAACGAAGAAACTATAAATTTTGCAAAGGTTACCTTAATAATTGTGTGTTGGTTGATTCCAATTGACTTTTTGTATTGTTAAATAAAAGTGGTCAACTTATTAAAGACAAGTTTAGTAAAAAAAAAAAATAGTTAATGTAAAAATGTAGTTCATAAAAAATTGAAAATCAATGAGAAAGTAAAAAAATATTCTATCTAGTAGAAATATATAAAATTGTGAGAAAGAAACTTACAAAGGCCAAGAATTGGGGGCAAGTTTGCAAGCTTTGCATAGCTAATTCCTTGAGGAATAGCAAGGCTAGCAATGGTGATCCCAGCAACAAGATCCGACTTTAAGAAATCGAAATTATACTTGGGTGCCCACTCTAGGAAAGGAAAAAAGTATTGCATCCCAAGTACAAACTTTCTAGACCTTGTCTTTCCCTTGAATTGTCTTAACGGATCATCAGGAAAAAATGTCTCTTTTAAAGATGTTTGTATGGTTTTCAAGAAGGGTTGCGGTGGTGGTACCGCAACCCGACTCTTAAACGATTCTGTTGTATTTGTATTAGAGTATACATATTGATTATCATCTAATGTTCCCATATTAATTAATATTTTAAATATAGAAATCACGTAATAAATATATATTATCACGAGGAGATTTTCGTGGGAAATGTATTAGTAATGTTATTGTGTGACTAAAAGGATTTTTTGTTGGTGTGTATTGGGTGGAGATGAAGATGGAAAGAATTAAATGGAAGGTTTATATAGAGGAGTGTTTTGGATTAGGCTTGTTAGCTATACTCTATTACTCTCTTAGTTACTAATATATTGCAACAATATAAAATGACGTATATTAAATAAAAGGTAGGTTCTATTAAATTGTGTGAATATAAGTAAAAGTGAGGTAAAATAAAAAAAATATATGTATAAAATTAAAATAAGTAATATAATATATATAATAAAAATGTTGTAAAATTAAAAAGACAGACAAAAATAGGAATTGTAGCAATTTAGATAGGATAAACTTACAATTACGCATCTCTCCATTAGATAGAAAAAGAGTAGCTTTTAAGAAAGTAGTAATAAATAAAGAAAAAAATAAATTGTGTGAATGAATTAAAAGAGAGTTACAATTTATGAATGAGATTAATAAATATGGTGAATCGTTGTCCAAAAATAAAAATAATACAAATTAAATAAAACGAACAGCTATAAATTTAATGACACCTAAGAGTACAAGGGTAAAGTAGAGTGCGCGATGGGACCCACTTATGAACGTTATGTAAGTTGTACACGTGGCTGGTGATCATAGAGGGATTGTTTTTCGTGTTTTGTCATAGAGAAAAAGCCAAGAAGCTTTGCACTTTGCAAATTGCCTACCATTTTGCTTTTAGTTATTACCCCATCCTTCATACTACACTTTTATGTATACATAGCTTCAATTTCAAAGCTAAAATGTGTGCTGTTCTCCCTAAATACTAAAACAATAATTACTACTTTAATTTAATTTGTACTATTAAATACTCCATAATTTTTGGACATGATATTATTAAAAGTCATGTGATATAGTTTTAGTTATTACAAATTTAAATTTCTGTTAAGTATTAAAATTAACTTTAGCGTGTAAACTTATTTGGACGAGAAAGCAAGTCGGTCTTGTGGTTAATAATTATATAGATGTAAGTACTTAATTATATGAATGACGTATCATAAGTAATTTATATTACTATTGGGGCTATATAATCCAACTAATACAATTATTAACATATGAGCTCATTGTTTTATGGTCGTTTCACTAAGAGACGATCTCTCAAATAGTATAATAATTAAAGGGTTGTTTTTGAATTATTTGATCAATTAACTCATTGAACTTTCCACTAATCCCTTATCTTTCAAAGGTTTATACTAAAGTATACCAAATTAAATGTTTCCATGGACCATTTTGATGAATTTGTATATCATATCAATCATAATTTGCTAGTTTCCCATGCCTAAAATAATTTGATGCATGAACATGACAAGTCTTGGTGCCTTAGTTGATCTTATGGGATCATGAATTTGCTAAAAGTAGTAGATTCTTTTGGTTAGGTGTTAGATTATGGATGAGGTGCTAAAACTTATTGCTTATAAGTTAGTATAACATAACACATGGTTGATAAATTATTGGTTGTATGGCAAAGTGGAAATGTAAATGGTTAGGTTTATAAATTATGCAATATCATAGACCAAGATTGTGCAAGATTTTAATAACTTTGATTGATGAAGAATAAAGAATTCCATATGGAAAAACATGAACACTCAAGCACTTAACGGTGAGATGTGAAAAGTGTACAATATTGATTCTTATGAGTTAAAATATGTATATTACAAAGAAGATCGCTATTCATCACTGCATATAAGTGATTAGAAAATAAACCGACTCGAAAATATCGGAAAAAGATGGGTTACACTCAATTAAAATTCGAATTCTACCGTTTAAATTTATTTTCAATTCTACATCATCGTTTTAGTTGCACATTATAATTTTCAGTATAATCAATTCAATCAATTAAATTTGTTCTTGTTAAAAGATAAAATAAATTTTTTTTAAAATCCTTAATCCGTTGGACTGACCCAAATCCGACTAAAATCTTGTTAAAAGAAATTATATATAATTAGATTAGAAACTCATTTAAAATATATTCAGTATAGCATTTTAGATAGTTAGAACGGTAAAACTAAAATAGTACACACATAAAAAAATGCGGGCCTATTTTATGCTAAATTCATGGATTTGCCAATCATACAAGTAACAAGTATCAACCCACTTGGTAGAAACACTCAGGAATATTATTGTCAACGCATTTTATGGCAATCCATAATAGTGAGTAGTTGACTACACAGTGTTGACTTCCATGAAAATGTAGTTTCAAAAACCTGGAGATAACATAATACAGATCATATCATCACATGCGTAGATACAGAGGTGGAGCAAAAATTAACAAGTTGTTCAAAAGTTTTGTGTAATTTCAAAAATTATAATATTTTTCTAATAATTTTATATATTTAAACACTTAATATATACTACGTAATTTATTAAGATTGAGATCTCTAATTTTTTTGGGCCCTATACAGTCAAACATTTTGAACATGCTCATAATTCAGAACCTCCGATGCACAGATGACAGTACAATGCTAGACCTCAACTTCTTCCACTCAATTATATAACATATTCTAGAGCTTCAACCATCAGCTTATGCTTTTGGTTGAATTGATTCCTTGACATGATATCAGTAGCCAGCGTGACAAGAGGTCACATGTTCGAATCTCAACTACCCCTTATTAAAAGTGAGATATTTAATGCTAGGTATAAGGAGAGCATGTGTTAAATTCACACTTCTAACCCAAAGGGAGGCGTGTTAGAGTATATAATATATCCTGGGGCTTCAACTATCAGCGTAAGCTTTTGGATGAGTTGGTTCTTTGACACTTAGAGCTATAGTTACATTTTTCCATATAACATCTCACAATCAATTGTTCTATTTCTGGACGTCACTAGCGGAAAAAATCTTATTTGCTACGGTTTTTTGGCAATAATATGCTACGGTTTAGACCCCAAGCATTAGTGATAGCAGCACATGGTCTATTTTAAATGCTGCGGTTTTATAGGAACCATCAGATTTTTATTGGAGGTTCGCAGAATTTAGCTCCTCGTACGCCGCACTAAACTCACGAATAAGAAAATTTTGTCAGTAATTCGGTTAGTAAAACAATTAAACAATAATGCCTAAATTGTAAGATAAACATCACCTCATGTAGACATGGATAAGAGCTACATTTAACATTTCTCCTCTAAAAAATTGCTCAATGTCACTAGGACCAATAATTACAAAAGGGCTCTCAACAAAGCAGAATTGTTCCTTCTGCAGGATTAGAACGATTGGGTCCTCCTCACGCATGCGAGATGCACATGTGTGCAGCCATTTGCAATCTTGAGAGAGATCTTTTAGCTCTGCCTCAGTCAAAGTTGGAGTGATTGCCATCGACTTTGACCTAGTCGACACCTTTGATGAAGAATCGATCTCTCTCCTAGAGCCCTTTGGACTCTGTTGCTATTTCAATTTATACAATTAAATTAGTGTAAGCATGCAATTAAAAAATAAAAATAAATAAAATAGAAATGATTATTACCATGGTAGTGAATCGGACTCAAGTATATTGCCATGTGACGAAACTACCTAGGACGTCTGATAGTTTCTCAAGGCTCCATTCTGGCATTGGAATCGGGAGTGAGAAATCATCAAACCCCTTTAGAATAGTTTCTACGGTCACACTGATGTGGCCACTTGTAACAGGCATGGAATGCACTGTTTGGCCCTCTTTGGTTGGCTGTTGCCACACCAAATCCAACTTCAGTTAAGTTGCCATCACTAGCAACACCTAACTGAGGCAACAAAAGAGAACAACGAGTCGCCTTCTGAAAATTGTGTCGTTTAGTGTAATAAGCATCATAATAAAATATTAAAACACGTTGCAATTTAAATTAATAAGTGCTTATATACTATGTACCTTTACCACTGGCTCGGGAGTTGGCTCCGAATTTTGAGCAATAGAGTTCATGGTCTCCGGTGTAGGATTTTGCCCTTCGGGGGTAGTAATGGGTTGGGTGCTACGGGGATAATGAGCTCGAGTGTTGGCTCGGCCAAAACCTTAGGAACCCCATGTTGACTTTGCTGATCCTCGACAATCAGATTTGCCAAGTCTACATTGGGTGCTCCCATCTTCTGCAACATGAATGCCACTTTGGCGAGAACGTCCTTCGTAATTTCTGCTCTGAGGGTTGCTACTTCATTAGGTGGCATCGTTCTGGATTGAGTAGCAACACATTCTTTGCGGAATGTCTTCTTTAACCCTATGCGGACGCCTCCTTTTCCGACTACCCGCCCTCTATGGTCTTACCTAAGACCATATGCAATGCATCAACATTGCCTCTTGGGGTGAACTCCCCCTAGCTTCTTTTTCCTTCCAGCTCATCTGTTCAAATAAAAAGGAAATCAAAGCCAAAAAATAAAAAACAAATCAAGAATATACTTAATAATTTCAAAACTCACCACAACATCAGCAACCTTCTTCGTTCCCAGACCAGTAATGGTAAATTTACCACTTGCATCTCGGAAATGAATTCCGCAATACCAATCTCGCACCCGATCTCCAGCAGGAGTACTCACGGATGCCGAGGTAGTCGTAGATGAGGTCGTGGCCGGACTTTGAGTGGGGTATAAACTCGCATCTGCCCACTCTTTTCGGGCCTCATCGTGCGTTTTTGGGACTAAGCGATGGTAAAACTTCCTTTTGCTTGCTGATTCAGAAGCTTTACCACGCTTTTCCTGATTAATCAATAGAAATCAAATGTCATATATTAGTTTAATGATTGAATCAAAAGAAGTAAATTTAAATCAAAAGCTATAATATAATATGGAATACTTACAACTTCAATGGGAGTTGTTCTTTTGGCAACAAAAGCCTCCCATTCATTCTTCGATATGTGACCCCATATTTCAAAGGGCATCTTTGAAGGTGCTTGCTCTTCACCTTCGTTTCCCGTTTTGACCTTTTTGGTCTTATGGGCACGCTTCTTGATGATCCAGCCAGTTACTAGCTTGGATTTGAAATATCTGAATCTTTCAGCAACAGTTGAAAAAAACACATTCTTCTTCTCCTCATCATACTCGATGTGAAAAAGATTCTAGAAAAGAAAAATTATATTTATTAGAGTCAATTAAATTAATTTTAAAATGAAACTAAATGAATAAAAATAGTAAAGTTGCTTACCACAGTATTATCCCATAAAGAGTTCTTCAAACCCTCTGGAACCTCGTTCCATGCGTACAATATCGAAATCTTGTAGATACATAAGCCCACTTGTTTTTCATATTGCCACGCCATTTTTCACAGGGTTGACCCACCACATTGTATTCCAAATGCATGGGTTCTGTGACTTTGATGTTTTTCATAGGACCTCACCCTTTTCTTTTCTTAGTGGTAGTGGGAGCATCCGTTGGTGGGGGCATCTTCAATGTCATAATATTTGATAAGTGGTGGAGCGTCTTCAGCCATACGCTCGTATCTAACAATTTGGTCCTCTTCAGTGTCATAACTATGATGCTCATTATCTGAGGTCTCAATCTCGGGGACAATTTCGTCTCAGAAAAGATGCATTGTAGATCAGTACCTAAATGAGTATGAACAGAAATATATTAGAACATAGGAACGTAAATTCAATTCTAACCATTTCAACACAATAATATATACCAAAAGTGTTGTGTGCAAAGTTTCATGCAAAAAAAACCAAGTTTGAGCTACTTTATGCGCGAAAGTGCCAAAAAAGCTTAAAAACCCTTAAAATCACAACTTACCAAATAATATTAACAATATGACTATGATTTACAATTCTAACCACTTCAACACAATAATATATACCAAATAGTGTTGTGTGCAAAGTTTCATGCAAAATAAACTAAGTTTGAGCTACTTTATGCGCGAAAGTGCTAAAAAAAGCTTTTAAAACCTTAAAATTCATACCTTGTGAATCACTTAATTCAAATGTATTCCTTCCGTGTGATCTAAACGCATATAACCAACATCTACATCATCTTGATCCACTGATTTTCGATTGATAAAGGGCGGGGAGTCTTCAAAAGCTCAACATCACTTATACCAAGGATACTTCTTTTTCCCGGTACAATAATAAACCATTTGTCTACAATGTAGAATACTTGCTAGGCTTGTGTGGCTAGTATGAATTAATGGCTCCTCACAATCACGCAAACGAGCTAAGTCTACAAGAGTGAATCCACAAGGGTCGTCATTTTTTATGCATCGTCAGTTATTATCTACCCACTTACATTTGAAAAGACCAATAGTGAAAGTAGAGTAGTCAAGCTCCCATATTTCATGTATCCGCTCGTAGTATATTAATTTAGCATTAACTGACAATTGATCTTTGGCACTCGCGTAAAATGTAGATGATGCCAAAATAGAAACCCCACTATTCTGTAGATAAGATGACTTCTTATCTTGACCCTCAGTCCAAAATGTGAAGCCATTGACATCGTAACCCTCATATTTGTTGACATCATCACGAGGACCAAAAGCTAACCACTTAACAATTTCAGATACACCCTTGAGTTATTCACTTATTACTCGATTATGAAACCAATTAATAAACATCTTGTGATGCAACTGCATCAATCCCCTATCTCCTTTACAAGGATATTTTGCGTGCAATATATTTAAATGCTCTTTCAAAAAAGGATGGACTTCAGGAATATGATGCAACACATACAAGTGTGCTTGTAGAAGACTGTCTCAAGCAAGTATAATCGATTTGGAGCCAATTGTTCCTTTTTCCTCAAGCCTTTCTTCATGTCGAGAGGTGGGAAGTCCAATAGGCTTTGTCATGGCCAAATACTCGGCTATAAAGTTACTAATCTTATCGCTCACAGTGCCTTGAATCATACTCCCATCGGGTTGTGCTGGATTCCTCACCTTGTAAAACACCCATGGGTCTTTCAAAAGGATAACACCACCTTAAAAAAACTGGACCCAAAAGCTTGATCTCATGAACGAGATGGACATTAAGATAAACCATTATGTCAAAGAAACAAGGTGGAAAATACATCTCAAACTTGCATAAAGTTACAATCACGTCAACTTGAACAGCATCAAGGTTAAAAGGATTAAGAACTTTACTACAAATTGTGTTGAAGAACGAACATAGCTCGGTAATAGCATATCTCACATGTTTTGTCAGTATTCCACAGATTGCATTTGGTAAGAACACTTGCATCATTACATGAAAATCGTGAGATTTCATGTTTCCCAACTTCAACTCACCATTTAGGGTCACAAATCTCTTTATGTTGGATGAGTACCCAAACTGAACCTTAATGTCATACAAAGACTCACAAAATGCCTGCTTATCTGCTTTGGACAATGTGTAGCAAGCTGGAGGCAAATAAACTTTGTCATTACTCATCTTCTTCTTACCGCCCTTTCCCTTGTTACCGCCACCAACTTCATCAACTCTATATCTTTTCTTACTCATCTTAACATGTGCTTAAAACTCCGAACGAACACCCTTAAATTCAAACCAATCTCGCACGGCCTTAACATCCTTTGTCTTACCCGGAATGTTAATGGGAGTCCCGAGTATGGCATCGCATACATTTTTCTCTATATGCATAACGTCAAGACAATGCCTAACCTGTAGATCACTCCAATATGGAAGCTTCCAAAAGATTGATTCTTTTTTCCATAATCGGTTTTCACCCCATGCACTTGCCCTGTTTTACCAAATACAGTCTCAACTCCCTTAAACTGTTCATAAACCTCATAACTGGTCAACGGTCGATGAGCTACACGGTCCTCAACCTCCCCGTTGAACATCTTCTTCTTCTTACGATATTGGTGATCTCGTGGGAGGAACTTTCGATGGTACCTGAATACGTGTTTGCATTTAGGAATTCACGTGGATTCCATGTCCTTGATACATATTGGGCATGCTTTCTTCCCTTTTTTCTTATACCCCAATAAGTTTCCATATGCCGGATAATCATTAACGGTGCATAAAAGCATTGCACGCAAGGTGAACTCCTCATTAGCATATGCATCAAACACGGAAACACCTTCTTCCCACATCTTTCTCAAACCTCAACGAGAGGTGCAAGATATACTATATCATTGCCAGGTTGTTTAGAACCCGAGATAAGAAGCGAAAGCATAATGTACTTACGCTTCATACACAACCAAGGTGGCAAATTATAGATCACTAACAGTACCGGCCAAGTATTATGTTGAGAACTAAGATTGTCGAATGGGTTGATTCCATCCGTACACAGTTCGATCCTTAAATTACGAACTTCATCCCCAAATGTCTTATGCAACCTATCAATACTCTTCCACTCTGGAGAATCAGATGGATGTGTGAGCAAGTGACTTTTCTTCACCCTGTTTGCATGTCACCTATAATTTAACACATCTTTCTTTATAGAAAACAAGCGCTTGAATCTAGGTACTATTGGAAGATACCACAATACCTTAGCCGGGGGTCCTTTAGCGTCCCGAGCCCCTTTACGCTTGTAGCGCGATAACCCACACCTAGGGCACTCTTCTAAGTTCTCGTTTTCATTCTGATACAATACGCAATCATTCAGACACGCATGAATCTTCTGGTACTCTAAGCCGAAAGGACACATGAGCTTTTTTGCATAATATGTTGACTACGGAAGTTCATTTCTCATAGGAAGCATCTCACCTAACGCTTCTAATAACATTGTGAAACTAGCGACACTCCAATTGAACTTTGACTTAATGTTGAAAATTCTCAACACTGTTGTTAGTTTGGTGAACTTTGTACATCCAGCGTACAAAGGCCTTTGAGAAGCCTCTGTCAACAAGTCAAAAACACGAGGACGTTTTCCTAACTCATCCTCACCCCCTCCATCATCTCATCAACCCGATCCACATCCTCATCAACATTCTCTTCATCTGTCTCATACTCATCAACATGATCTACTACATCCTCATGGACATCGGCCACATTATTGACATCCTCAATAACATTTTTCTCTTTGTAAACTCCCTCCTCACCATGCCAAACCCAAACATGATATTGAGGCCTAAACCCACGTCGAAGTATGTGCTCCCTAATGATATGAACACTATCTACCTTTGATACATTGCCACAAGTGACACATGGGCAATAAAAACTAACTCCCCCCGTCCTAACTTGATGTTCAACCGCAATACTACAAAATTCTAATACGCCATCAATAAATTCTGACGATGCAATGTTTTCATACATCCAAGAACGATCTTTTGTCATCCTAAGTGTGATTAATTAATTCAAAACAAAATTAATACACAATTTTTAACATATACAATTAACCCTAGTTAAGCCAAATCAACCCTATTTAACCCTATATAACCTTTATATTATTTAAAGAAATCAAATTATGTATATTTTAATTACAAAACATATATAACAAAAAAAAAAACCATTTTCTTTAATAAGAAACTAATAATATACAACTACATACATAAGTAAATTATTTACATTCAAATATACAACTACATATATACATAAGTAAATTATTCACATTCAATCTACCCTAAAAATCCTAATTAATTAAAATTATTCACATTCAATATTCAAGTACATACATAAGTAAATTATCCACATTCAAATATAAAGTACATACCTTGGTAATCAGATATGATAATTTTGTTTCTATAATAGGATTACGTAATCTACAATGAAAAGCAAAATCAAAATTAGTATAAAAAAAGATAAAATCCTTATTAAAACACAATGAAGCTATTCTTGAAGAACTTAAACAAAGATTGAAAAATTTATACCTTGAAGATGAACAAGCTTAGCCCTAATTTCGTGATTTTTTGAAGTTAAAGCAACAATGGTGGGTTGAAAAACTTAAATAAAGATGGAGAAAGAAATTCGTGCAGTGGGTGGTTATTGAAGAACACGTACACTAGCAATCGTGGGGTTTGGAAGATGATGAACGAAATTGAAGAGAAGAACACAGTAGTAGTCGTGGGTTTTTGAAGGACTTGAAGAGATTTTTGCAGAGATTTTCGTGGGTTTTTGAAGAAATTTTTGAAGAACTTGAAGAAGAAGACAGTCGTCGTCGTGGGTTTAGGAGAATACAACAGTTATATGAGGATTTTGAGCAAATGAACGTTGAAACGCGGGTTTTTAATTTTTTAAAATCATTATTTGCTGCGGGCTGCAAAAAACCGCAGCATATACTCAACTATTTGCTGCGGGCTGCTAAAAACCGCAACATATACTCCACATGTGCTGCGGGCTATAAAAAAACTGTTGTATTTGATTAACTTTTTTTTTGTGAATTTTTTTATGCTATTTTAAGTTGCATTCAACAAAAATCGCAGCAATTAATTAACAGTAGATATGTTTTTTTCCACTAGTGCGGTGAAATTTATAATCATCAACAAATTGCAATCCTTTTTAATCGACAGATTCGCGAATTCTTGGTCAATAAACACAGTAAAGATAATGTGCGTGCACAGTACTGATGACTTATGATATTGCGCAACCACCATCTTCAGTGGGATATCGATGCCTATCTACAGGAATAATATGAGCGTCCATCGTTAACATTATCCAAATCATGATAGTATAGTCCACACTTATGAGACGGTCTGGCTCATGGCAATTTCTATAATTGATAAAGTTAAGATTGTATATAATAATTATTTTATAAGCGATCACCTTAAAAATATAAAAAGTAATCATTTATACTTGCTCATTTATTGGGTCGGCCTAATATAAGTTTTTTACCGTAAGATCGTCTTATTATATGAGAATTTGAGATACCTATATTATTTTATTAGGTAGGTTGGGAGAATAAAAAAAAAATAAAAATAAAAAAAAAAACAATTGAATAAAGGTAGGATTTTGTGTATAATATTTTAATATCTTGGGTTGGGTTAATTTATGTCATTGAGTATATCTAAATGTTGGAAATACTTCACATGTGAAACAAGATCCCACATCGATAAAATGTATATTGGAAGAGCTAATCCTCCTACTACCATATGGTTTTGGGAAACAATGCACCTCACCAAGTGTATGTGCAAATCAACACTCATCCCTGTGGGTTTGTGGGCCAGAGCTCACAGGTGTCGCGTGTCCACAAGAGTGAGCCACGATGAGATCATGTGATGAATTGTCACGGCCTAATAATATTATTTCAACAAACTAAATTTTTTCTTAAGAGCTAATATTGGATTCAATCGAGTCATAGTCGGTTATGATTAATCTATTCTTTTTTGAACATTATTAGCTAGGCATGATTTAATATTAATTGTGTGTAACATAATATAACAAACAAAAATTATAAATTCAATAAAATTCTACTTAATTATATTTTTTTATTACATATTTCTATTAGTCTCAATATATAAAATAAGAGTAGTTGTTAAACATGAGCAAATGTGCGTACAATGCAAGTTAAAAAAAATGAATAAGTAATCGTGAAAGAGTAAATTTATTAAATATATTTAAGAGAAAACAGTTTAAACAATCAAATCAAAATATACAAATAATAAAAGGAAGATAAAAAAGAATGATATTTTGTATGGATATTATGAATCCTAAAAGAATAATACTATATATGCAAGCTGATCAAGAAGCTGTTGATCTGCTGATCTTCAAGCTACATGATTTGAGATTTGTGCGTGCCTCTACAAATTTAGACCACCAAACAGTATGTTGATCCATACGAACTTTTCAGAAACCTCTATACAAAACGTGTTTTCTTTTTGTGCCAAAATAAAGTTCATTGCATCAAACACGTTGCAAAAGTTTTCAAATCTAGCTAATATACTCCCTCTCTCCGGTTTAATTTGATGCAAAGAGAAAGTTGATATTTTTTAAGAAAAAGGTGAATAATGGTAATAAATAAGGAGAGAAAATAAATTGTGTAAATGAAATTAAAACAGAGTTAAAATGTATAGATAAGATTCAAAGGAAATGATGGGCCTTTGTCCAAAATAGAAATAATGCAAATTAAGTAGAATAAATCAAAATAGCAAATGATACAAATTAAATAGGATGGAGGGAGTATATACTACCACTAAATTTAACTTTTTTTTTTATCTTATTAACATATTTTTTTTAGTTTTCGTAAAATGGCAATTTATGCTTATGGAGCAAATTAGTGTCAGGAAATACTAAACATTGGATTTTACTATATAGCTACTTTTTCCCAATGGGTCGGTTTGTTTTACTTTCTAAAATTTTGATATTAGATAAAAAGAGGAATTAAATTATGTGTATTGTACTAATAAAACATTTAATTAATAGCATTGTTCAACAAATGGTATTTTACGCATTTTGGTATTTGAAATAGTATACAGTATTAGCTTTTAAAATAGCGTTTTATGAAAAACAATTAGTGTTATTTTTGAAATAATAAATCTTAATATTCTCACCACTTGTTTTGTTGAACCCTATACTTCAACCAATATTCTTGACTTCTAACCACTTTATTACAAGTCAGTACTGGACTACTATCCAATACTAATTAACAACTATTAACAACTACTTGTACAGTTAACGATTAACGATTAATGCCTACTTACCATATCTATAATGCCTACTTATATTATCCTTAATGTTTACTTATATATTCTTAATGCCTAATTTCAATATCGTAATAAATGTTTACTTACACCGTTTTTAATGTCTACTTACAATAGTTTAAAAAATATATAATGGATCGGAGATAGTCTTTTAAAAAGACCGCCTCTAACAAAAATTTGTGATTACTGTATTGAGTTGTATTTGATGACCAAGGAAAAAGGGATCACACCATCTCAATAAGTGCCAAATGAAATGGATCCTTTCCAAATTGAAAGGTACTACCACCTTGTTCATTACATTTGCAACCTTACATAGCCTTGGTATGTACTGATAGTACGTATATTAGTTAGTGTGTCATATTGTGTATTATAATATTGTATATGATTTTTATTAGTTGCTATAGTTAGTGATATTTTTCCTTATAAGATATTTTAATATGTAACAATTAATAAAAACAAAATGCAAGTATTATTTCGTTAATAGTGTTGCATTATATTGCATGCCCTACCATAGCTTCCCATTAGCTAATGGTTACTTTTAGCTGTGTTTGCTCGTGTACTTGTGTACAGTATTAATAGTGATAGCTTCATGTCATAAAGAGCTAAATAAGAACGAATGAATGATAGACAACATCCTCCTACTAGAGTCCTAGTGAGTTAGTCAGAGGGGTCTTTGAGCACGTCTACGAGTCTACACTTAGTTACGGATTTTCAATTTTAAAAAATCGATTTGAGTATATGTACATTTGATATATTTTGGTATCCATGGTATCTAAAGGCAAATTTGCTACATTTGTACGTATAGATAAGGTCAAACACTCGTTTTTGCACGTGTATTCAACCAACTCAGTTCTTTTATGCGTTATATGTTACACAACACCGTATTAATAAAGTTAGGTATTTGAAAATATATTAGATAGTGGATTTGTTTTCATAAAGCTTGTATATGTGTTACAATATATAATATATCAACAACCATCAGTTTAAGCTATGATATCATGTCAAGAAACCAATTCAACTAACAAGTTAAGCTGATAATTATAGCTCTAAGATACTCCATCATGTCCAACAATATGCTTAACTCTAATGATGTCTAACAACATGTGTATAGACTATGTACGTAGTCTTCGTACCAGTAACTCGGCCTATTGCCATCTATAATAATTGTTGACTCTATATCTTCTAAAGCGACCTTACATATAATTCCGAATCATAGAAATGATAGTATGGATCCTACAACGAATAACTCTTTTTAGATTGGTTTGCAATTTAGATGAATTCAATAAATTGATGTTGCAAAAGCTCAATAAAGTTCAACAATCAACATGCATATACAATAAGCATCATCATTATCATACTTCATCTATTCTACTCATTGAAACGTATTATACCCATATAGAGGAGGGCATGCAATAAAGAACGTGTAGATCATAATCATGACAATTAATTTTTTTTTAAAATCTAAGTCTGTATTAAATGAAAATTATAAAGCGAATAAAATTTTCTGCTAATGATTGTTGGTTCATTTAAACTTATGTAACAACTAATCGACTGAATATCACTGTGATTATTGAGTTTATCAAATTACAAAAGAAATATGGTGATGATGAAAATGGATGATCTTAGACCATATGTTAAGAGTGACCATAATTATTATCCAAACAAAAAAATTGAGGGGCAAGATCACCCGATCTTTATCCTAAAGTGCCAAACCTTAATTTCTCATATCTTTTTATTTCTAGAAACGCCAAAGAATAATTTTGAAAGTGAAAGTAATTCATTGAAACATTCTTTTCGTTGCTTTGGAATGTTACACTACCCACTATTAGCTTGCACTATTCAATTCTATCATAACTTCATGAGGTCCACTTCCAAAATATAAACATTAATTCAAAAAGAAATTAGAAATTAGAAATTTTAATTTTTCAAAAAATTAGAATTTTACAATTTTAAACCTATAATACCATAATAAAGCCACTTTTTCATCATTTAGACACGCATATTTAAAAAGAGATTATGTATATTTGCTGAATGGATACATAAACCAAAATAAATTAAACAATAATAACTTGGAAAAATTACCTAGAATAATCCAACATTTTTATGATTTTTCTACAATTATTTCGACTTTAAGGGGTATTTGCTTAGAGTAATTTGGGGTAATCCGTTGACCTGCTATAGTAAGTAATTCACCAAAACAAAATAAACTGATAATTAATTTAAAATTAGAAAAAAAAAATTTGAAAATTTACATAAAAAATTCTAAATGATATAAAAAGTCATAATTTTTTTTAACTTCTTTCATTTTTTTCGACATTTTATTTTAATTTATCTTTTTTCTAAAAAAAATAAGACTTGCTATAGCAAGTCATCCGGTCACCTGATTTATACTAGAAAAATACCCTTTAAATTAGAATTATTTATAGTTAATCAATAAATAAGATTATTATTAAAATCATAAATAGGTTGGATTATTATAAGTAATTTTTTCCAATAACTTTAACATATTTATCTAATTGGTTATTGAGTTTCTCTTGCTAAAATATCCATTTTACATCTTCAACTTTACTTTCTCGAAGTGCTATATAGATAGGTTACGTCTCAACTTGCAAGTAATATATATATATATATATATATATATATATATATATATATATATATATATATATATATATATATATATATATATATATATATATATATATATATAAACAAAACCTAATATTATCAAATATCATATAACATCTGAGTGATATTGATTATGTTAAATCAATTGGGAAAACTACGGTAAATAATACCATTTTTCTTAATTTCTCTACAATAATACTAAGTATTGATTAACTATGAAATACCAACTTAAGCGGGTATATTTTTCTAGAATAATACCAACTTTAGTTTATTAATTAATTTATCAACTTCTTTTGTCTTATAATCACCTATAGTTTGATTTTTAACATATTAGGGATTTTGTAGGAAAATTTTCTTTTAAGTTGGTATTATTCATAGTTAATCAAAAGTTGATATTATTGTAGGAAAATAAACAAAAGATTATATTATTCCAGGTAATTTTTTTAAACTATTGATTGGATAGGTCGGTTCGAATAGATACAATGCATCAAGTTTCATTGCAGGATTAGTTTATATTATCATTTTAAATATTTTCAAAATACAAGGTAATTTTTTTCTTAAAATTTAAATTAAGTTTAATACATTTAATTGTCTCAATTTCAATCAAGGCTAGCCCTTAATTTGGATCATTTGATTAATTAAAACCCAGTTATATAACACATATGCACATTACATATAATAATAAGAATAATAATAATAATGGAGGTGCTTCACAATGTAGCTGTAATATAATGTGAGTATATCCAATTCACCATGGTCTTCAAATATGAAATATTCCTAAAATTTATACGTTGAGAAAATGGAAATTTAATTCATAAAATTGATTATTAATGTATGACCACATTAATTATAATGACTGCTGCTGTTCATCTAAAGTAATGTATGTCAAACAAAGATGCCTAACAAAAGAAGAGGTAGTAATGTTCCAAAATCATGTTGAAAGGTCACATCTATTAATGTCACTCTTTTTTTTTTTTTTTTTTTTTTGTAAATACGTGAATGAGAAGAGTTACATAAAAATGGTGGTCGGTTTCTCCATTCGCATCACTATGGTGGTCGGTTGCTCTTCATCATTGGTGTTCGTATCAAACTAATACTTTGAGCTGTTATCATGATAGATCGTCTATTGGTGTGACAACCTCAAAATAAAATGTAATATACTAATAATTTATATTTTTTTGCGTTTTTATTTTTTGTCCAATTTAAATTTGTCCATTTTAAGAGAGAGAAATTTAAATTAGATTTTTAAAGTATATATTAAAGATAAAATATATTCATGTGAAATCTGGTTAGATTTGTCTTGATGTTTAATACTCATATAATTTTTATAATTTTTATGATGCGTACTTATAGATATTTAAGGCTTAAAATTTGCTAAAAATATGTGCAAAAGGTAAAGTGGACAAATAAAAAGAAACGAACGGAGTATTACTAAGCTATTTAACCTATGTATAATAAGCGTCTTATATTAAAACTGTTTTATACAAGAATTTGTGTAATTTCTATTGATCTTAACAATAACATTATAGAAGGTAATGTAGATAGCTACGGAAGAATAAAAAATACTGCTATCTTCATTTCCTAATATTCTTCCCATTTAAAATATTTTATTTTGGAAAGATAAATTTGATTATGATTTTTAAGACATATATAGATGATTAAATATATTCATGTGGGATCTTGTTAGATTCGTCTTAATGTATACTTTTTTATCATATATTTTTTATAATTTTTTATAATGCATATTTAGAAATATTGAGGCTTGAAAATTACTTTAAAAATTTTGCAAAATGTAAATGAAAAGAACAAAAAAGAACGAAGAGAGTATTTTTCTCGTTTAAATTGTTTTCTACTTTTTAATTAAATTTCTGCGCAAGTTTTTATATTACTGTGTGAAAAACAAATTAAAACGAAGAGAATGGTATAGAGTGGATAGAATGCTACATCATATGTTCGACTTTATTTGAAGTCTATTCAATTTATTTTAAATTCAATTTTCATCTTACCGTATCTGTTTTCTTTAATGGGCTTATTCGAATACATGTATTTTTATTGCATCTAATTGTTTACCCATTAATTCAAATCCAACTACTAAGAAACTAAACAAAGTAGCAAATGTGATGGTTTTATGGTGATATTATTTCTATTGGACTAAATAATTTATATTAATGGCCTTAAATTAATTATTTATAATCTTAAAGCGTTTACTTGTAATCTTAAAGTGATCAATTATAATATTAAAGTAACAACTTTATAATGTAAAAATAATCACTTATAACCTTAGACTAGTGCTTATAATCTTGAAATGAAAAATCATAACCTAAAATGATCATTAATTAAAAAATACTAATTCTTTATTGAGATTGTCTCATCGTGAGACGAGTTCAATTGGATCAACCTAAACTATTTCAAAAAGAAAAACTGCTTTTTTATACAAGTGAGAATTCAAATTTCATTGTTTTTAAAATTTTTTTAATAATGGACTTTTTATATGGACCTGTCTCATGGTGAGACGGTGTCATACAAGACAGGCTGATTAAAAAATAAGTTAATTGTTTGGACTACTGTCATATAAGACTTAATGAAGAAACTAACGATATTTGAAGACACAAAAATATGGACGAGACGATCTCATAATGAGACCGTTAATTTCAGCCGATCTAATTCGCGCGTGTAACAACATTTTAATTTTCTGGGCATTTATCAATTTTGACCTTAAAGGTATCAATTTTGAAAATTGATACTTTTAAGGTCAAAATTGATATCTCTAAGATCAAAATTGAAAAATGCCCAAAAAATGAAAAAATGCCCAGATCGTTACCCGTTCAAATCGGGTCAACCCAAATTAACAGTCTCATTATGAGGCCGTCTCGTCCAAGACCAACTGATTTGAAGAAGGCAAGAATGTAGCGATTAGGTCCCACATCTGTTGGACATGTCAAATTTTGTGCCCTATTAAATGTTGGCCCAAACGTATTAGACATCTTGTAACTGAATGTCGGCCCAATTCGATCGTTTTTTCCGGAGAATTTGTTTTCATTCAAATTGTACTCCTATAATTGATTGCAATTCGGTAAAATTTACCTTTTAACTTACTTGAAAATTTCCTATCATATAGTACCCTAATGAATACTCCCCACTTGAGCCATTCCGTTTGCATCAATGAGTAACATCTCCATCAACCACCCATGACAACCATTCAACTAAACACCTAAAAAAAATTTTCTTGCCACCCTCCTAGTACCATTAGGTTTAATTAAAAATTCGGATACTAAACGAATGTTGACTCTAATTCAGTAATGTAAAAATTAAGTATCAATTAAAAAAATAAAATATATGAAATTCCTTTCACAATATTATTGATAAGACAATTGACCAAACAAATCATATTAATATTTTATTTTACTTATTGACAAAAGAAAAGGATAATATATACTTAAGACCGTCTAAGTTATGGCCTAGACTACTTGATAAAAAATATTAATATTTAATGGAGTAATACATAACAATATAACACAAAAAAATACTTGTCATATCGGCTTAATATACATGTTGAAATATATATTTGACTTATTTTATATTGATACACTGAATGTGATCCTTACTAAAAAGAAATAAGAAATTCCCTTTAATTATAATTCTACAAAATTAATAATTAATTTAGCTAACCGTGTGTTAACAACCCAATATGATAAAGGAAGTAGATGGTGCCATACAATTCCTTTTCCCTTAATTTCCAATTGTCCCATCTTTCAGGGGACAATTTACAATTCCTGGCAATTTCCATGCACTTCCAATATTTCTGCCGTCAACATGAGAAATACTTCCTATTGTGTGATTCAATGATTTTGAATACCCGCTTGACCAATGGCTGAGTGAAACCTACTTGCTAAAAATTTGTAAAAAAAAAACATAATTAGGTGAGATTTTGTTTGAATCATGTAATTATATAGTTTTACAATACCAACTTATTATAATTTTATTTATGCATAATTCAATGTATAAATAATAAAAATAACACATTGAATTGCATAAAAAAGTCAGTTTAGCAAATATAATGACACGGATAAAATATAGTTGTTGTTGCCTGTCGCTGAGTTAGATTCCATTGTTTATGGATGTCTATTAGTGACAGGAGTGAATAGACCGATTAATGTCCCAATTACTACTATGTGGCTCTGCCTCACATGAGTTTATCAATAATTTTATTTTTGTTTATCTTTTTTTACTTTGTAATAATTTTATTTTGAGTAACGTTCCTACTACTAATTTCTTTAATTCTTTATAGTATACATTTTCTTTCACTTTAATCTTATATATACATTTTAATTGCTCCTGTTATGCATATTGCATATTGATTGATCAAAACTCAAAAAATAATTATTAATAAGTGATAGTTAACACTGTTTCTTATCATCAAAACAATTAGATAGTTATCCCCTTCACTCAGCTTACTTATAATACTCCTATAAAAAAACACTAAAATCACAACAATAGATATCCTAATCCTATCTTCCCGACACAAAGTTATTTTGACTTCAAAATTATCATCCCCTTTATTATCCACCAAAACAAGTGCTCATCTGCCGACAAAATATCAATTTTACTTTCTTGGCAATTGTAGATTAATTGATTATTACTAAACCCAAATTTTAGTATCTTAATTTATACAATTAAATATTCATAAAACTATATATAAAGAGTAGGTAAACCAGACGTAAATCAATACTACTTTAGATGAGGAAGCCCAAAATTATATTTATCAATATAAAAAGATTTTAAGATGGTTGTGGTAAGAGTTGAGTTTTGTAGTAAATAATGTTTTTTTCGGTGTAAGATATTCTTAATTAATTATCTTCTTCTCTCGGTCTATCATGTAATACTCCCTCCCATTTCTTTTTATGGTCAAGTCACGTTAATTGTTTCATTTTCATTTTTAGTATGGTTTTTTGACCTTAATGCTCTTAGTGGGTATGTGTTATTTTCAATTATACTCCCCATTACCCATACTAATTGATCACCCTTTACATTAATCAAAACATCTTAAACCTAATTAATCTACCCACCCATTAATCACTCCCTTCCTTTTTAACCCTAAACCCTACCCATCCTTATCCCCTTTTCATGTACTCGTGCTTTGTCTTCAACCCTAATTCTGAGTTTTTTCTTCATCATCTTCCTCTCCCTCCTTCTCTGTACTCCTCTAATAAGGATTGTTCTTTTATCTCTTCTCATGCTTTCGTGTTCTTTTATCTCTTCTCATGGCAAATCCCAGTTCGCCTTTGAAATATCCAGCGAAGAACCCTAGATATGAGAATCCTATCTCGCCATTCAACTCACTAATGAAGAACCCTAACTCGCCATTCAACTCACCCATGAAAAACAATAACTCACGTACTTGTGTTTATCTAAGTATCCCCAAATCCCCTTACAAATCGCCTACTAAGATTGAGTTGAAGGGGTTCGATGATGAAAACCCTAGATCTGGTCTGAAGTCATTTGAGGAAGAGTCTTTTGATTACTATGATGACTCACCTTCTATTGAGACTGATCCTAAGTGGGGAAGAGAACTTGACTCTGAAGGTGAACCGATTTACACACTTGAGCCTGATATGTATCCTGATCATGAATATTCTTCCATTGATGCTGTTTTTTCGAATACTAATTGTAAAGAAGAAGATTGGCTTGATAAGCTTGGTCCTTTCTCAAGTGAGTATCTGTTCGTGTTGGTGCATGTTGATATTGACCGTTGATGATTTTTAATTTAAACGTTTTTTGATGCATTTTATTCCATTGCTCCGTGATCTGTAAGTGAGAGCAATTTTTAGCCACCATAAATCGAACAAACGGGGTTTGAATTGTTTTTCAACGTTTAAAGCACAAAGATGTTCGATTTTCCACTCAATTATTTAAAAAAAATAAACAAGTGTACCTGAGAGTACTGAAACAACCAATTTTTTCATTAATGAATATTTGAATACAAATGTTTCATTGAAAACAACATAAACTTTTTGTTGTTTGCATCTGAAATATCCCATGTTACAGATCCCCAAAATATTTTCAAAATCAAAAGGATTTACATTTGAAACATGTTGATGTGTTGGTTAATGTTGTGTTGGCTGCTGTTCTTCGTGGACTGCTGTTTTGTGCTATTATTGCTTAACTTCTTCCAAGAATATGTGTTGGTTGTTGTTTTGTTGTTCATAGGCTGGTTTCTGTTATGTTGGTTTTGCTTTGTTGCTCCCAAAAATAATGATGTTGTGGTTGAAATTGGTTGTTGCTGTTTTCTGTTAATTGTACTTTCCCATGTCAGCATTGCCATTAACTTGCATAGTCCTTTGTTCAATCCCCCTTGCATAGCCAATCAGTTCCACTAGCTGATTCATTTTATCTGTACTTAGTTTTGTGAATAAATGTTGAAGTGAATCAACATCCAATTGTTTTTCAATACTTAGGTAATCTGGTAAAGGGCCTTCCTTTGCTGCCTTTGTTTTGTTCATGTGAGGAATGTGATAGTCAAATCCCCCTTGTCTTTTCATGACCTCTTTCATACAAGCTTGTAAAGTGATGAATACAAACCTTAAGCATCGTGAACTTAGATTCTGAAATGCATTATTCACAGCCTTAACTCATCGTGTTACATTGTAAGCAGCTTTTTGATATTGCAAAGCTTGAATTGATCTAAAAAAACCTAGATCTAGTATATTCATGTCAGGGGAATTTGGAGGTTGTTGCACTAATTGTATATGAAATCCATTTTTCATTGCCTCCTCCAAAAATTCTCTGTCATTATGTGCTATATGTGGCTTGGCATTATCTTCTTGAATATAAATGTGCTTTGACCAACCTTGAGGCCATTTTGCTCTTATGGTTGGTAACACATTAGTTATAAGCATGACTCTAATGTGCTATTTTGTAATTGACTGTATTGGCTTTGTTTCCAACTCCCCCCTCTTCTTATTCTTGGAGCTTCTTTTTGCTAGCTCCTGTGTAATAAATGACCATATTCCTATCTTTCCATCAAAAAAGACATCACCATTAATTGTAAATATTGGCTCTGCGACAGCACACATGAACATGATTTTGGGAATGAACCTCTTATATTGACACTCTCTATGTGGTTCTACTTCACCCGGAGCTAGGTAATAAGTTTTTGTCTCTCGGGTTAGATAGAAATGTTTTTCATCTATGTGAACAACGTTAGTATATGGTTTAAACTTGAATGCATCATTTTGTTCATCATATTCACATTTAGATAATGCAAAACTTAACCTGTGTAGCTTGTTGTTTTCATTCAAAGTCGATTTGATTGCATTTGTGTGCTTTCTTTTGACTTTGTTCTTCTTCCACCTACACACCGTTGTTTGTGACACCTCCATCTACTTTACTACTGAATGCTGAGTACACTTGAGTTCATATTTAATGGCCTTAAACTTTTCTTCATCGAATTTGATTTTGTTTGCTGCTTCTCTGCCCACTCTCTTACTGTTGAGGTTAATCACTGTGTTGTTATTCCTGATCTGCTTCTTCACTTCATTCCAAAAACGTGTGATTGTTTTCCTATACACTTGAAACTCAGTCGCAAGTGCATTGATTGTGCCTAGCACTGGTTTGCCTTTCTTATTTAATGCAGACAGCAGCTTCTGCATTATTTGTGTTCTTTGTTGAGTACTTAAGTTTTTTGAAGAAGCCATTTTTTTAGATGGATGTGTAATTAATGACTTGTGTTTGGTCTATTTATTGTTTTTGTTTTTCATGTAATGATTGGTAATTTTTGTTGTTTTACATTTCATTTTTGGCGCCTAATTGTAACTTATGGAAGCTTTAGGGACTCTCATTTTCATTTTACTGTGTGTTTTGATATTTTTGAGCTGTAAATGGCGCCAGACATCATTTTGGCTTTCTTTCATTGGCGGCAGTTTCTGATTTTCTTATTTTTGGACATTGTAATTTGGGGTTTCAAATAAATTTGGGTAATGTGATGAATTTTTTAAATTTGAAAATTTAGTTGTTTACAATTCGGTGGCTATTTAAGAAATTATTATTGCGTCACTTTTGGCAATTTGAAAATTTTGAAGTCAGTGATCGCAAAAAAATCCGCACTCACATGATCAGTAACGTTGTAACTACATCGAAGCTGTTGAAGAATTGAGAAGGCTATCTGAGAAACCGTAACGGATGTATTTAATTTTCTTTAGTAGTCGGACAAATTTATGTAATTTCCAAAAATTATTGTACTTGTAGGACTTATTTATGTACTTTCGGAGTTAAGTAGACGATCGATGTAATTTTGGTCTTAAACTGAAAAAAAAGTTCAGACTTTTGGTGCCAAAAAATCAGCTTTTAAATTGGGCTCTATCCTCAAGGTCCCATTTTGACTCTCCTTAAAATCCGTGAAAAGTCAAATAGGACTCCTTAGAGGAATAGGAGGGGGTAAAAAATAATTGAATTAAAAATTATTATAAGTTTAAATTATTTGAGTAGCTTCGTTTTATTGATACTAAAATCAATAAAATTTACTTCTTCCGTTCTAAAATACTTGCAACGTTTGCTTTTTTACGTAGTTCAATGCACTAATTCAATCCTTAATATCTATAATTATGTACGATAACAATTATAGAAATTTGATATTAATGATCTTTGCAAACGAATCAAACAAAATTTGACTTGACTATATTTTAACTTATAGATTACAAATTAATCACAAACTAAGGTAGATAAGTGAATAGTGCATATATTTTCAATATTACAACTATATTGAAACGAAGGAAGTAGAATTTAAACATAAAGTCAAATTATTTTGTGGGTTAAGGACTCAAATATCTCATACTCCATTTCCCCATCTGTTCCTTTACATATATTACACTTTTTATGTATATTTAGTTAAATTTATTATATTTTTATGCATATAATTCCGTTGCTTTTATTAATTCTCATTCACACAATTCACCCCTACAAAATCATTCATAAAATTTAATTTATTATTTTATTTACTTAGCAACCAAACTATTTTTAATATTTATTTATGCACAAACTCATTGATAGGACAAGGAGTTTGCAATATGCACTAATCTTTTCTTATTTTTTAAGATGGGTTGTGAACTTGTGATAGACTCTAACAGTCTAACCTATCGCCTATTAATAGCTCTGCCTCTCTGATGAACTATTGATCAAGTTCACATGGCATAACATCACTCCTTAAAATCCAAACTTCAATTACAGAGAATTTATTTGACTTAACGACTAGATTTCAAATTAGATATCGAATTAATTTATAATAGAAATTTACATTTATATTACTTTCTCTGTTCTAAAATAGTTGCTATATAAGAATTATTAATGCTATTTATTTTTCAAGTTTATTTTATATATTGCGGCTAATATATTAAAAAAAAATAGTCAAGTGAGATATTGTTTCAATCGTCTAAATAAATACTTTAATAATATCAAATTTTTATAATTTTTAGTTTAGCATTGCTTATTATATAAATAATTAAAGTTACGGATTTGATTGCATAAAAAATAAAATATAACAAATATAATAAAAGAGAAGAAATGTTTTTTTATATAATTAAAATTAATTTTTAATATCAAGTGATATACTGATATCCAATTCAGTACCTATAAATCAAATTTAGTTTGAAGGCGATCAATTTTCCTATAGACTACTTTCTCTCTCCTCTCACTTCATTTTGTTTTGCTCGTCTTGTCTCCTGTCTTTTTCAGGATCCTTACTTTCATTCTCTATTTTGACTGCTTGTAGCTAGGACGAGCATTTCTTACTTTTCCAATAGTATTCCTAGTAATGTTTTTTGAAGTTTTGAATTACTGAAAACTTGCTTTTCAATCACTTTATCTTTTTCTCCTCATTTAATTTTATCTTCTTCTGCGCTTCATTTCCCCATTTATACTTGTTGAAGAGCGGGAAAAGGATTACATTCAACAAAGAGACCTGTTTTACCTCAACATGCTCCATTTTCAGGTACTGTTTTCCATCTGTGTCTTCAAAATTTTGATCTATACTTGTTTTTTTTTTTTTTGTGCTTGAAATGAGTGCAATGTAGTATAATTTTGAAAGGCGTTTGGTTGAATTTTGGGGTTTTGTTGAAGTTTTTAATTTTGTTTGAGATTTTGTGTTCTGAGTTTTGCTTGTTGTATTGTAATGTTTAATGGGTATATTTTTGTATTTTGTGTTTGTGATCAATTCCTGCTAATAGAACCCAAAATTGAGAGGACTTTGTTGAAGTTCTAAGTCTGTTTTGGAATTTGGGTTTTGGGTTTTGGGTTTTGCTTGTATTTGTAAGTTTAATGGGTATTTTTTGTATTTTGTGTACAGTAATAAGAACCCAAAATTGCACTTAAGAGTGGAAACATGTACTCTTTTTCAATCAAAAGAATCCCAAATTTTGTTTTTTAAAGTTGCTTAGGTAGGTAGAAAAGAGTTGCTGTACTCATTTTTTTCTTTTTTAGTATGGAAATGACTCAATAATGGTTGTTTGGCATGTATTGTAGAGACCTTTTTATTGGAAGTACAGTTTTGTGAATTTTATTACCATTTATGTGTTAGGGTTTTTGACATAATTATGAGCTTTTCTATGTATGAGTATGACCAATTCAAGGATTATGTTCCTCATAAGTCATACCTGTACTTTTTCATACCTTTCTAGAGATAGTTCTTCAGTATGTATAATTGCATAAGGAGGTTAGTCACTTTCATTTCCTGTTCTCTTGAATTTTAGGATTATTCGTAAGCATATTAAAGGATGTTTAAACAAGGTCTAGTGTTTTTTTTTTTGCTTCACTTATATGGTATGGAAGGTTTTACTTGGCTTTCCGCATTACTCTCTGCATCCCATTAGAATTGCAACATTTACGTTAAAAGCTCTCAATGGGACATATGGGTACTTGCTAAGTTCCTTTGTGATAAGGGATTTGGCTTGTGATTTAACATCAGTTTCATTGGGGTTGTGTTTGTAATACTTGCTATAGCCAATTGGGTTTTAAGGCTCATAAGAAGTGGGGAATGTCAAGCAGCTAAACGGCTTTGACATATTTGCTACCTTGCTCATTTTTGTCCATCTTAGTTCTTACTGCTTGTTTGGACTGTAATCTCTTGTTTATTTGTCATTAATAGGAGTAAAAATTGTTACTTAAGGCACCAGAATTGAGAAGTATTGGTAGTAGAAATGGAGCAGTATGAGATACTAGAACAAATTGGCAAGGGTGCGTTTGGCGCAGCCCTTCTTGTACGGCATAAACTTGAAAAAAAGAAGTAACTCATTTCTTATCTGCTGTGTTGAACATTCAGTCTATAGTACTGCGAAGTGTTTTCGCATTTCATGGTCTATATTCTTAGCTTGACAGCTATATGTTTTAGGTATGTCCTCAAGAAAATCCGACTTGCTCGTCAGACAGACAGAACCCGCAGATCTGCTCATCAAGAGGTCAGTTTAAGCTGTTAATCTGATAATATTAAATGTTATTATAACTTCATAGCTATATGCTTTTTCACCTGGCTGTTGTGCAATGTAGTAATAGTTATGATTTTCACACTATAGAAAGGACATTTTCATGCCTTGATATGATGAATAAATGCACTACATTTAAGCTAAAGATGCTTACTTTACAAGGTTTGGTGTTCATATAAAAAATGATAGATGACTTAATTTATTGAAGACAAGTGACTACTTTACATCTAAAATATCTTGTATTCCTCTTGATCTTTCCTCCAGGCAAAATACTTCATGTTGTTATTTCTGCCGCTATTGAGTATTGACTGTAATGTGTTTTGCTGTTCTATGATCTACAGAAAGAACTAATTTCTAAAATAAGGCATCCTTTCATAGTAGAGTACAAGGACTCATGGGTTGAGAAGGTTAGTACATGCGCTATTTGATAGCTCTTATAAAGGTCTATGTAAGTTAATTCATTGTTTTATGACAAATGCTCTAAAGCTAAACACAATATCTATGCTAAAGACTTAAACCCATAAACAATATTCTGAATCTAAACCGAATTTTTTTAATCTCTATGGTTTCTACACCGCCTATAGGCTGATGAGTCGGCAATACCTTTCTATCCTAATCTGTTCCTTGGAATTGCATCTTGTAACCTTCAAATAAATTTGTAAATACACGGCTGCATTTGTTAGTGGTGCCAATACTGTTTTAGTATCTTGTATTAACTCTGATATTTTGTTGTGCTGGATCACAGGGTTGCTATGTCTGCATTGTTATTGGTTATTGTGAAGGAGGTGACATGTAAGTTTTCCGACTATTCTTGTATATGTGGCAAGGCTGATATACAATTCACCTGCATGACCTTTAAATTCGCAACCTTTGTTAATTGCCTTGACATTGTAGGGCGGATGCCATCAAGAGAGCTAACTGCATTCACTTCAATGAAGAGGTATTTTATATGTTGCAAATATAGTTTCTTTTAATCGAATTATACTTCGACATTTTTTTTTTGTTTTTATTTTTTTATTTTTTTTTAATTTCTGCTTGATGTTCTCTTAATAATTATGCTTTTTGTAGAAACTTTGCAAGTGGTTGGTTCAACTTCTGATGGCACTGGATTACTTGCATATGAACCATATCCTACATCGAGATGTCAAGGTTAGTTAGGCTTATAAGGATATGGATCTTGCTGTCATATTTTGAGTTTTATTATGTGCTGACCTTTATCTTCTCGCTTTTCAGTGTTCAAATATATTTTTGACAAAGGAGCAAGACATATGTCTCGGTAATTCAATTTCATCATATCAACTCTTGCACTATGCACGCTTCAATGTTTAATACTTTATTCTTTATCTGTTTATTGATGAACGCAGGTGATTTTGGTCTAGCAAAACTATTGACTTCAGATGATCTTGCTTCTTCTGTAAGTGGTTTGTTGATGCGTTGGTAGGCCTAGATCCTCTTTTTCTGCGGTATCTAAAGTCCTTGACTCACCTTCTTGTACTTTAGGTGGTTGGAACTCCTAGTTATATGTGCCCTGAACTTCTCGCTGATATACCTTATGGCTCAAAGTCTGACATTTGGTCTTTAGGTTTGTTAATTGTTCTGTAAAATTTTCTTTACAGGGAGCCTTCTTCTGCCTTTGTATTTTTTGGTATTGCAACCTGACATGTGTCTGTTTCAGGCTGTTGCATCTATGAAATGGCTGCTCTGAGACCTGCCTTTAAGGCTTTTGTAAGTTGCTTAAAAATCTGTTGCAATATTACTTTCTGTATAAGCTCAGATATTTGCATAATAGTTTGTAACATAACGGCGGACAAAATGTTGATTGTGCTGTATTCCTTTCTCTATCTCCTTCCTGTACTAAACTTGAACTACCTATTTGATTGTCGGTATTAAATGTTGGAAATGGTAATGAAAAGTCGGTGATTTTGGTAGGAAAATCACTTAAAAAGTATAACGGACATGCCTGTTCAACTTCAATCATATCATTTTCTTTACAAAACTTATTCCAATACGTTACCATATGGTATTAGCCTATTGGGTGGTATTTGTAAACAAAAAGCTTTTTTTATGATCAAAGTTTCATCACCATGAGAATGACATGGTAAATTCCATAAGAATTTACACTATAAATCATTTCCATCAATACCATTTAGTACCAACAACCAAACGGGACCTTTTCCATACTATTCCTTTTTTTTTCCGGTACCCTTTGGGTATCTTTAAGGAAACAAGAAGATTGGAATTACCTGCTTCCGAGACAAAAATTATGTTCCTTTGTGCAATTATTTACAATGCATTTGATTTTTTGTAGTGACTTTGTTTATCCTCTTGTTGTGCAGGATATGCAGGCCCTGATTAACAAAATAAACAAGTCAATTGTCTCTCCACTTCCAACCATGTATTCGGGTGGATTGTAAGTGCTTTCTTTTTATACATTGTAGTAACTTTTTCTACTTTGACTTGCGACGGAATGTAATCCTGCATTATATTTCTAGAGTTCAATATGGATATTCTCACTCTATTTCGCCTTTCCATTTTGCAGTAGGGGTCTTGTTAAGAGCATGCTAAGGAAAAACCCTGAACTCCGACCCAGCGTATGCATTCTTTCCTTGTTCACCTGTTTAATTTTTTGATGCCACTTTTCTGTGTTATTATCTATTTCCAGTTTGAATGATTTGTGCCTTGGCGTCGGCTTTCTTTTTTAAATATTGTGACTAAAATTCTTTGATTGTCTTTGTTCTGATGACTCCGATTTATAATGTTTTTGACTTCATTGTTTCAGGCTGCTGAACTTCTTAGGCATCCTCATCTTCAATCACACGTTTTCAAAATTAATCTGAAGTTTGGGAACCCACGAAGAAACACTTTACCAATATCGTTTTACGATAACCCGAGAAAAGCTAGATTCCTTGAGGTCGAGGAAAATCCAAAGCTTGTCGAGCGAGAGAAACGAAGATCATCATACAGCAATGACCGAGCCCAAAATCCCAGCATCTCTGAAGCTGAGCTGGACCCCCCGTATTTTAACCAAAAGTTCGCAGCGATGTCTATTGGTAGCATGCACAAGGAGATTGGCATTGATAAGCCAGTTGTTGCCAAGGCTTCTACTTCAAAAACCTCTAGGTTATCAACACCCGCAAAAAGTTCAACCGCTTTTAGGAGGTTGTCGACATCCTCTAAGATCTCCACTAATGCTTCCAATCGTACCTCGGTATGTTTTTCTTGCCCGTTTCTTGGGGTTGGTTATCTCACTTCAAAAGATCGAATAAAGTTAGATATGATGGCTGGTAATCGGACCTTGTAGTATATAAGTTTGCTACTTGCTAGTCCTGGTTGACATACTTGACAATGCCTTTGTTCTTCCTGATCCTCTAACACCAATCGTCTAAATCATTTTTTGAATCGCTCGTTTTGCAGCTTCCCATGTCACATACTCCAACAACTAAAGATTCGAGGTCAGCACGTAGAGTTTCCCTTCCACTTTCAATGTCAAGCAACATGGCGGCGGACCATGAGACCCGATACAAATCCAATGTCGGTATCCTTCACAATGTCGAGTCTCCTGATGTATCTGTCAATGCACCACGTATTGACAAGATGGCCGAGTACCCATTAGCATCTTCCAATAGTCCCCTTTACCCTGTAAATAGGACCTCATCAATCTCTGCTCAGTGCTCTTCCACCTCCCCGAATGTTGTTGACCGCTCGATAATGAAGGACAAGTGTACAGTACAGACTGTTGACAGAGCCTTGACCAAGCCAAACGTGGTCAATGAGCTTTCAGAGCAGAATCAAGTCAGTGGTTTATCCAGCAAATCGTCATCAGATTCCAGGCAACAACGTTTTGATACCACCTCGTATCAACAACGTGCTGAAGCTTTGGAAGGTTTGCTCGAGTTTAGTGCCCGGCTTTTGCAGCAAGGGAGATATGATGAACTTAATGTGCTCTTGAAGCCCTTTGGCCTCGAGAAGGTGTCATCAAGAGAAACTGCGATTTGGTTGGCGAGAAGTATCAAAGAAACGGGTGCTTAGCTATGTTACTTTCTTCCACTATTTCTCCCTTGTATATCGGCTACCTAAGTAGCTTTGTTTTAGTTTGGTTCGCATCCGGCTTGAACCAGGTAATCTAGGCTTTAGGATCAAAATCCTTGGTTGGGATTTTGGTGATTCTGTCACATTTTAGATATGAGGATGCTTCAAGCAGTTATTTAGGCTTCGGAGTTGCTGCTGCTGCTGCTGCTTACGTTAACCTGCACGATAACAATTACTTATGTTACTAGGACTCATGTATATTTGTACGACATTTATATGTGTTCAAGTGTTCAATTATATATTTTATTAAATTGAGCCAAATTGAAATATTCAACTGTTCAATCATGTTCAAGTGTCAAGATTCCGATGCGGGTATCTGAGGTAAAGAGAAGAGTTTGAGGACAAGTACATAGTCATACTTAAGTGCCCTTTAGTTTAGGACAAGGGTTTTGACTTTATAAAAATGTTTATAAAAGTGTTACTTACAAATTCTATTTTACAGCATATCATTCTTCAAAATTGTTATTCAAATTTTATTTTACCTTTTTTTTTCTTTATTAAGATCCTAAAATTCTAAATTTATAATTTTTTACCACTAATTTTTTTATGACTTGATAGTAGAATGAAAGAATTATCTGAGAATTGAATTGAGCTTACCTATACTTCCATGATTCCATCTTAATGCCTTATAAACTTTCACTAATCAAATTTGGCGGAGATCTATAAATAGCACTCTCATGATGAAAGCGGGAAACTCAATCACTAGTCTGCTGAAAACTGCCATGGCGGATAGGAGAGAGATACTAGAACCTTACGAACTCGATTACTCTGATCTCATCTCCGTTTCATCATCATCATTGGCGGAGATCAAACGACTCGAATCAGTGACGGTAGCAGTTATGGAAGCCCTAGGGCCTACTGGTCCAGGACTTCTCACCATTACTGGAATCCCTAATGTTTCAGAACACCGTAACTATCTGCTCTCTCGCGCAAGGGATCTTTCGCTTCTTCCGCATCACTATCGCAACCGTATTCTTAAGGTCTTCCTTGTTTTGCTCTCATTTCCTTTAAATTAGTGGTTGAATAATTTCGATTTTTTTATGTTTGGAAAATTGATCAATCAATTAATATTGTGAGATGTCTTGGTTTCAATTGTTAAAAGAGAATGTGATAGGATATCATTGTTTGTCCAAATGATATGATTGAGTGGAATTTAGTTGTTGCTGAAAACACAGTGAATTTATTAATGTTGATTCGCTCAAATTTAGTGAGATTGGATCACAGGTTTTAATGATTATTTTATGGAAAAGCAGTGATATTAGGAAAAATATTGCCTTGGATAATGGTTATTTCAAAGCTTGGTAAGTTGGATATGCAGCAATATTTGTAGGCAACGTTGACATTATATGGAGATACGCTGATAGCCTTACAGGCATTTAAGGATGCATTCTCTTTTACCTAATTATTTTATCTATCTTGTTAATCATCTTTTAGTTGAAGCTGATAATGTGAACTTATCAATATCACTTCTTGTAAACTCTAATAAAACCTGGCAAGTATTGAAAATTTGTTCTACAAGGTGAACATAACAGTTATAGATGTTTAAATCTAGTAAACATTTTCAGGATATTAAGTCAATAATCAGAGGGTGTGGGGGCTAGTCTTTGGGTGTGAGGCACCCAAAATTCAAAAAATATAAAATAATCTAGAACCCAAAAAACCCAGCAGAAGAGAATAGAAAATATACCTTGTGGGTGCCCGCATCAAATGAGCTCCTTCTAAGACTAAGAGTAAAAAGCGTGTTCCTATGTCTCATCATAGGCGTTATAATGCACGTTGAGGCGCTTGCCTTAGGGCATTGTATCGCCTGTCATATCAAGGCACCCAATCCATCACCCGCCTAACCTTAGGTGAGCTTTTTAAGACTAAGATCGAGACATTTCATATCTTCTCTAAGCCATCCACACATTTCACATTTTTGTCTTATTGACTTTTAAACCAAACCAAACAATAACAAAGTGGGAGAAAGCAATGGTAGCAAACTTCATGAGAATAATTATGATATCGGAGCTCGTTTGCAATGACGCACAAAATTTCAGTATTGGGGGTCCTTACGTCTGCATCTTACTAGTAATGCTTCATTTTTAATTGAGTGAATATTAAGGAGACCATTCGTAAAATAAAAAGTTAGTGCTTGTTGTATGCGATTTTCAGTTGGTTTTGCCGTTCTTAATTCTGTAAATTGTACATTGTAGTATTCATTATCGTCCTATGGACTCGTAAGAATACAAGGAGGTGTTTTTTGGGATTGCTTCTATTTTTATCTTCAATCTGCTGCCTATGGGATGATAGACACATGTCATACAGCAAGTACGTTGGATACTTATGAGGATGATGATGAATTGAGTGTCATTCCTTCTACAACCTATGCTCAAAAATGCCTATATTTTGGCAGTTTACCTCTATATTATCCGTTCATGTCTTCAGCAATGTAGTCGTGACTTATGAATGAAGGTATATTGCAGGATCATGGCTTAGGGAGTGATGTTCCGTTGAAGAATTTGGATAGATGTGTCTCTTCATTTGCAATGCAGTTGAAATATGAGCATGATCTGGATTCGAGTAACTTGAGCCAAGAAAGCTCAAAGGATATTGAAAAACCCATTTCTGTTGATGAAAATATTGTTTCTGAGGGGTATGAAAAGTCGATGGATGATCACTTCAAGGCTCTTGGTTGTAGCTTTAGAGAACTTGGATTATGTATGATGGACCTGGGACTTCGTGTAGCACGGATTTGTGATAGGGCTATCGGCGGAAAGGTATTGGAGAACAGCTTGTTGGAGTCAGGGACAGCAAAGGGTCGTCTCATTCACTATCATTCTTCTCTCGATACTTTTATAATCAAAGAATCAGGCAGAAGAAAGGGGTCTAAGAAAGGACAGCAAAAATCAGAACCAAAGAGCTTGCATTTTAAGGATGAAATGAAGTCCTGCAGGATTGATCAAATGCATAGAGTTGGCAATAGTGGAAGGGCATGTGTTAAAAGTTGTGACCTTTGGCAACAGTGGCATTATGACTATGGTACTTTTACTGTTCTTACTAGTCCAATGTTTATAAGACCAAGAAGTTTTCAGATGGGCAAAAGGGAAGATGATTGTCTGCTTTCTGGAGGGTTGGAATGCCCGTCACCCAGTGGTAATACTTATTTGCAGATCTTTCATCCGAACAAGAAAACCATTTGTACTGTAAAGGCGCCTCCTGATAGTTTCATTCTGCAAGTGGGTGAGTCGGCTGATATACTGTCAAGACAGAAGGTTCAGGCAACTCTTCACTCCGTTTTACGACCAATAGAACTAGAAAACCTGAGCAGGGAAACTTTTGTTGTATTTTTACATCCAGCTTGGAATAAAGTATTTGATATTTTAGATTATCCTGTGGAGCAGGTAACCTCTTATGATCATTTTCAGAAACATGTGGAGACACCTGAAAGTGATGAAGAGCTTAAAAAACTAACACAAGATATTGACAATATAATTCCTCCCCTTTCTACTCGGCTAAAGAATGGGATGAGCTTTGCAGAATTCTCCCGTGAAACGACCAAGCAATATTATGGTGGTAATGGTTTGCAATCAAACAAATGAGGATCGGGAGGCCAGAAAATTATGTATTTATGTTCATTCCCCGTAGCCTTAGCAGAGGCACATAGTGCAATTTGTGGATGCTGGATCAAAGTAAACGAAGTGTTGTACCTGATTTGTGGATAGATTCAGTGTCCGGTTATATGATTTTTTTTTAGAAAGGTGATTTTTCTTCTGTATGACGAGACTGTTAATTTTGTGGTATTATTTGCTTGACTTAGGAAGCAATTTGAATTTTCAACTATCTGTCATCGTTATAACTTGTTACCTTGTTCATTCATTTTGATTATTCTCTAGCATTTTACTGAACTGAGAAACTCTCATCGAGTTATTTTTTAAGAACTTATCTTAAAAGGTAATGGGAACCAGACATTATATCATCCATTAAAAAAATCGGAACTTTCATAATGTGGCAATTTCAGACCAGCTCACATGTAGTTTGCACTTTACAACATTTAAGAGACGTGTTAGTTTTACTGTATTTTGCAGGGTGAATAAAACGGTTGCTGTTCTGGAAACCACAACATGGTCATTTCTCAAAGACTTCTTGGAACTTTCTTGCAAACTATTTAAAGTTTTATATCTGGCTCTTTGCAGTTTGATCATTTCAAACAATCCAACGTGTTGAAGCGTAAAGCAACACTATTAATGATTTGAAATTAGAATTTCTTTGTATACCTAGCTGAATGAAGGGATAGACTTGAAATTAGATATTTCTTTGTTTGTTCGTTGTCCTAAGTAGTTTTCTGAGAGAGAAAAAAGGAACTTGTCAAACTGAATTTCCATCGTTCATACTCTACTCATGTCTGTTCAAAGTGGAATCATGCACCCACTTAAAAAAGTGTCATTTCTTCAATCTCCGTCATTTTGATTGTAATCTACTTGTTTTAGTTGTTTCCAGTTTGTTCTTGGCTACTTGTGTATAATTTTATTACCCTGATAAAACTCACATTGGAACTAATATTCTGATTCACCATCTTATCTATCTCTGAATTATTAATTTAAGTGTCTCGAGTCAGACTCTTGTCTGTGGAGTTCACCGCTGCAAATGTGATGTGCGTGGGGAGCTTCTTGTGCTACAATCTCTGAAAATGAGGGGTATGAACACCAGCTTATTGTGCTACAATTTTCTGAGAATCAGGCGTATGAGCACAACAGAGGTTGTTGTGCTAACTAGCTCTCTGACGGTTGCATCCGGATTTACATCATTAATAAAACTCGACTTTTTAACCTTAATTACTAAGGCGTCTTTCTTTTTTATGCACTTTTGCTTAAATTCTATATCTCTACTTGATAATCACAAGGGTAGGACTATTAGTTAGACACAGTGGTTTCTTGATGAGTAATTGGTGTATAATTGTGTTTCTGTACCACTTAGAACATGTTCTCTTCAACTTATCTTTTTAACTTATTACTTATTCTTATTGGAATCAAATCAGATCAGACCAGATCAAATTTGATCAAAACTATTCATATCAGATTAGAAAGTTTCAGACCAGACCAGATCGGATCAGATCAGACCAGATCAGACCATACCATTATTATTATTATTATTATTATTATTATTATTATTATTATTATTATTATTACTACTATTATTATTACTATTATTATTATTATTATTATTATTATCATTATTATTAATATTATTATTATTATTATTATTATTATTATTATTATTATCATTATTATTCCTTTTATTATTATTATTATTATTATTATTATTATTTTTATTATTATTACTATTACTATTACTATTATTATTATTATTATTATTATTATTATTATTATTATTATTATTAATGTTATCTAATGTACAACTACCTAAACCTTAAGAACACTTTACTTTCTAGCATTTATTATTGTATCTAACATTCACCTGCTTTATTCTTGGAATCAGATCAGACCATATCAGATCAGACTGAATCAGAACAGATCAGACTAGATCAGATCAGACCAGATCAGATTAGATCAGATTAGACTTTAGTAAATTCAGATCAGATCCAATCAGATCAGACGAAGAGAACAGACCTTAGTTGATCTATTATGAATGACGACCAATATTCATTATTTACACTTCTGGTTACACTAAATATGTTATGCCCACACCAGTGAACCATTATCCTTTCCTAAAGCCTCTAAATCATGTACGATATGACACTTTAATCGCTTCTGTTTACCAAGCCAAACTAGAGAAAATTGCCAAGTACAGCTGAATCTCCTCTTAGATTTGTACATATTCCTCATCATTGTATCTTCTTATCTGAGCATTATTGGACCTGGCTCTGTTGGGCTGTTTAGGCTAACACAACACATATTTTTATATCTCTTTATTTTTGCCTTTTTAAAATTTTTATTTTTGATATGGTGGGGTAATGCAAGAGTGAATCATCCCTGGGCCAAGTTATTAAAGTGAATGAGTGAATACAGAGGGAGGAGGTAAAGTAGAGGAATTATTGGTTAGTCGCTTGCAATTTGCATGTCTTCTTGTTGAAGACCTCAACATCATCTTTGGAAAGGAAAGATGACAAACTTTTACTCCTTCTAGGCAAAGGGAATAAAGGGTTGCTTCCTCTGATTTGTTGCAGCAGTGACTATGTTTTTAACCGAGGTGAACATTTTGGACCACTCTCATGATCCAATACTTAGTGGGTTGAGTGTCACTTGTGCTGTGAGAGATGGACCATAATGTACATTAGTGATTGGTAATAGTTGAGAATCATAGGTTAGCCTAGTAGTTGAGTGCTTGTCGTTTTATCTTTGTGATATCTAACAGAATGAATAATTTTTTCTTCCTCTTACCTGTAGGGATTCTCTAGCATACCTCAGAATAAAACGCATCCTAGACTCGCCCTACGTACATGGGATTAGAATTGGCCCTTGTAGATTAATGTCTATTACACACTAAAGTAGATGAGTTTCTTGTAAAATAAATTTTTTATTGAAGAGAGAGAAAGAAAACATGCTTTTTTTGTGCTCTTTTTGGCATCAAATTATAGCCAAATTTGTTGATACATGAGTTGTCTTCAAGTGAAGCTTGGGCATTATGTGAAGTACGAGATCATGACGTCTCATAGTTACTAAGACATCGAAAGGTCACGCTTTCTTGCTTGTAAGTTCATTTCAGTTCTGAGTCTTTACTCTTATTGCAGAAATCTTGGTTTTAGTTTAAGAGAGACAATAATTGCTAATAAAATTGTTATCTCGCCTTAAAAAAGCAGGGGGTCCTTTCCTTTTGCCTGCCTACAATTTTGATAGTACTTGCAGAAATTTCCACACCCTTCAATTCTCTCATTTTATAATCACTTTCTAATATTTTCATTTTTAGACCCTCTATCATAGTAAATTTGCTACTCCTTCCGTTTCTTTTTAAACGTCCAATTTGATTTTTGGACATTATTCATCATTTACTCTTAATTTGTATTTTATTCTTAATCTATAAAGTAAAACATAGTCAAATGAGATCTTGTTTGATTCATCCCAACATAAGATTTATTAATATCTAATTTTTATAATTTTTAATTATACGCAATTAGAGATATTAAGGGTGGTATTAGTGTATTGACAAACATGCCCAGATCAAATGTGACATTTGAAAAGAAAATGGAAAGAGTATTAAAAAAGAGAGAAGTACTAAAGTATTCGAATAGAGTATATAATGTCTTAACTTACGTAGAATGTTGTATGTGAAAGTTCATACATACTTCATCACTTAGAATTCATTTGGATTTGAAATTGAAGTTCCAAAACTGGAGTGGTTGTTTTTAGAAGGCGTTACTACCACTAGCAAGCTAGCAATTTTATTTAGTCTTAGTTATTAGTGGATCTATGTTGACTTTTCAGAAAGAAAAACTAAAATTGATTAAAAAAGTAAAACTGTGACTATTATTATAGGATACAAAAAATAAAATGCTAATAACTATAGTTTTTCTTTGAATAAAGTCGAAAATAAATCAAATTCAATACGGACATTATTGCAAGAATTGATTTCATGTATACTTACATTTAGGTATATTTAGAATAAATTTTGACATGATTTTGTCGAGAAAATATGACAATTTCCATGAGGTTTTTTTTAACTGTTATTGCGTATAAAATAGGAAAAATATCAATGGTATCCTTGAATTTTGACATTTTATTAATAATGGTATATTTAAGTTTTTTTATTATCAATTTTACCTTATATTATTGGGCGTTTTACAACCGTAATTATTTTTGACTTTTTCTGTCCAAAATCGTTAATTGTCGTTTATGTTTTAAATCGAAAAAAAAAAGAAAAAAAGTTAACAGTTTTGGACGGAAAAAGTTAAAAAAGATTATAGTTATAATTTGTAAGACGCTCAACAATACGAAAATACCATTGATAATAAAAAACTTAAGGATATTATCGATAAAGTGTCAAAACTTAAAAATACCATTGATAATTTTCTAATAAAATAAAAGCCATAAGATTTATTGTCTTGTGAAAAAATCTTGGAAAAAAGTAGTAGTGTCAATCTCCTTTGAGCAACCAAATAAAAGCAATAAGCGTAGATCATAATAATACCTGGATAGTGGATACAATACACGTATTACTATGGAAAAATAGTTGTACAAGTCATACAATGAAACTGTTGCAAAAATTATAGGTACAAAATTGTAGAAGACTAACGCGGCCACTACCACACAATCTTAGTGATAATATAATAAAAAATTAGTGTAATTTAATAGAAAAATCTCAAGTTTGGTAGTTATGCTTGTTTAACTTTAATAATCTCATTTTCTTCACGGATATATTTCAATGTATTACCGTTTGAAATTGTGATATGAGGTGGTCATGAAAAATTGAGAAATTTTTTTTTATGATTAAATTTCATTAGCAGAATGGCATGATGCATATTATAAAAATTTACACTATAAATTATTTTCATTACTGTCATTTAGTATCAATAAACAAACAGATGGTTAAAGTTCTTATCGGTTAATGGTGGAGTATTTCCTTCTTTTGAAGTATAATTTGTGAAACCCAAAAACTGCCGAGATAATGCACATTTTGAGGTTATAATTATAGCCATGGCCCATGAGGATATAAAACCCCTGAGGCCCTGACCTGGGGAGGGCATCTGTGAAAGTAGAGTTGTGCAATGATTTGTGAGTGCATAAAAGTCACTAGACAATATTTGGTTGACCTCTGAAAATATTCTAAATTACAATCATGTTTGAAAGACCGCTTGATCGGAATAATCCTACAGTTGACATTTATTTGGTTAAGAACATAAAAAAAAAATTCATAATTAGAAAAACTTAAGTTAGAATTTTGAGCAGTTTAGAAGAGGAGAGAATATATGTAGATGGTTGTTAAAATTGACTTTCTTAGGTGTAGAGTTGATTAAACTGTTATATTTATTAGACATAGTTTTTTATATTATTTTATTTTAGTTTAAGTAGTTGGGATTATAACTTTTACATTATTGACCTTTCAAGTTATTAAAATTGACCCTGAATTATTATAAATTGAATTAGTAAGAAGGTTGAAAAACTAGAACTAAAATAAACATGATTGAAAACAATTTTTTAATTATCGCAAATGCATTTTTTTAAATAAATTATAAGACCTTTAGTTTATGTTTTTATGTTTTTTTTTTCTAGGATGGCCTCCAATTTAGATTTAAATATCACTATAGTTATAACCTAATACTGCTCAATATACCAATGACTTCTCTTAACTTGAGTTGGTTACTTTTTGTGTTTGGTGGAGGTAGCAATATATTTACCAAATTAAGGTGAAGTAGCCATGAACTTGTCCTCCAATAATTACCACATTTTTAAGTGTGGAAAAGTAGAGTGATTTAATGAGTGTGAGTTTGGTCCCTTTAATATCCGTATGAAGAAAAAGAAAGGAAGTTATGAGGGTTGATATTTCTCAAATCTCTCAAAAGATCAGAAATTAAAATTAAATTTATTATTTAAAATTCGCATATATTTTTTAAAACGTAAAATCAAATGCCCCACACATCAAAGTGTCATTCTCGTCATTTACGATCCATATTCCATGTAGTATAAGAAGAAGCAATAAACGTGTATAGTCCCACATGAAATAAATGGTAGGAGGTAAGATTTTTAGCACCAAATACCACTTTAATAATTGTGCTACACAGTTGCACTCATAAAAGTTACAAGACACTCAATATCACATGCTTAGGATGTATAGATTTCATAGCAGTGAATTTATAGTAATGCACAAGAGTGATTATGCAAAACCATGCTTTATTCAATAGAGTAACTGGTTTGAATAGGACTTGACCCAAATAATCAGAATCAAATATGGGTAGGGGGATAATTGTGTAGTATAATGAAGAGACATGAAGTTTTGTCAATACTTGGAGTACAAGAGGACCACCATTGGACATAATGCTCTCTTTCAAAGATAATAGAGCCAGGCACCAGTGAGCAGCTTAATGCTCCTTTGACTGTGCCCCAGGCCCCTAACTCATATGTGTTCAAACTCTTCATTCCTAGCCTAGCCCCCCTCCCCCTCCCCCTCTACTCCTAAATCATTCACCAATTACCTCATATTTGAAGAAAAAACATAAATGGCTAACTTATGATTTGTGTACCGCTTTGATTCAGCTACATTTTATTTTGTTGCTTTTTTTAGTTGGCGAAAATAATTGAAAAGAAGTATCATACTACTCGTTCCTTTGTGTTTGCTTTTTTCGACCAATTTTTATGTGAGCTTTTTTGTCGAATGAGACAGATTTAAAGGAAATGAAGAAGTATTATTATATAGATATGAGATGAAGAGAGAAATAAGTAGGTAGATGAGATTAGAAGAATATGATCTACTATCAAAATAGAAATTATAGCAAACTCAATGAGACGGAAAAATAGCTCAACTTGTCCTCAAAAATTACTAACAAAAAGGGTTCTGATAAATTTTTACCCCAAAGAGAGTTGAATAGTTATATTATACTCTTCTATTTATTTGAGTTTGTCTCAAGAATTTTTTTTGTCAAATGAGGCAAATTCAAATGGACATAGAAAATATCATCATATGGATGATGAGATGAAGAGAGAAATAAATTGGTAGATGAAATTAAAACCACTGTCAAAATAAAAATTATAGCACAATTCAAAAAGCCGACAAAATAGCTCAAATTGTCCTAGAAAATTACTAAATGATTAGTCTATTTCGTTAATAAAAGGGCCTTAGACGAATTTTTTCCCAAAAGAGAGTTGAACTAATTAATAGATTTTCTATATCATGCAAATCGAATTAAAAGCTTTTTATATTATTGCATAGAAAATTTAGAAAAACAAAGAAAATACCGTGATGATGAGCTATATTGGCTCATATAGGATGGTGCCATCCTATAACTTTTGAAACTCTTTTAGATTGTGTTTGAGAATATGTATTTTATTTGAAAATTTGAAATTAGTTTAAATTTATTGTTTGGTAAATTAAAAATTTTTATATTTTTATTTGGATCAAATTTTACAATTATTTTTAAAGTAGTTAAAGTTGAAAATTTGAGAATGACTACCAAAATCTTGTCATTTTTAAATTCTTTATTTGTGATTTACATAACTGAAATTCATACCTAGTGTTACATTGTGTTGCTTGGATGAATGAAGGTCCAACATAATCCGATGCTATATAGCAAGCTCGACAACTTGTAGGAAACATAAATGCTTGGTACTTGATTTTGTATTAGGAAACTTATTACTCCTACTTAGAGCATCTCATATGATAAAAAAAACTTTCATATAAGGTAATTAAAGTAGACAAATTCAAAGGAACCGAGTAATAAGAATAAGACATCGAATTTAGGATAATCATTGTTGTTATATAAAATGTTCGAATACTTCGTATTTTTCTTATTTTTATTCCTAATTTATACTTTTCTGATATAAATATCGACAATTATTTATTCTTATAGACTTTTTATGAAACATCTTAAAAAAATTTAGTCTATTTATAATTTTGTAATATAAAAAGTACTAATTTTGTGATATAAATATCCCCAAAAGCTACAAAGTTTGATTATTAAATCCAAAGTGTGAACAAAAGTAAGGAAAGAAGCAAGATTTGCACAAAAGAAAGAATAAATATAGTAGTACAAATAAAAAAAAAAAAGTACACTCTATAAAAGGGTAAAAGAACCAACCTCTGCTTATCCAAGTCACCAAGAAAACACTAGACACTAGTGAGAGACTGAGAGATCAGCATTCAGCAAGCTAAGCTTAGCCTCTCTGAAAAAAATGGAGGATACTATTACCAACCCAATGTTAATTAGTGAAAAAGAAAATCTTAACAGCAGTGTGAATAAACTGCCTGAAAGTCCCAGGTTACCCATGGAATTTCTGTCAAGATCATGGAGTTTACCGGCTCTTCAACTCTCAAAAGCTCTATCTCATTCCCTCCCTTCTTTTGTTTCCAAAACTGCTACTTCCTGCACAACTCCTCCTATTCTTGAAGAACAAGATCATTCTGCCTTCTTTTCTGGTGATTCTGATGATCATAAAAGACTCATTTCTGGAAATTCTTTCTCATTTGCTTCCTCTGCAACTTCTCAACTTGTTCTTGAGCGCATTATGTCTCAATCTGTAAGTTCTCATGGAAAAATTATATACCAAATTATTATTAATTCACTACCTTCTTTTTGGGTTCTTTTTAGCTTGTTTTGGGTTCTATTCTGTCTTAAAAATGTTTGAACTAAAGCAAAAGTTGATGCCCTATGTGATCGAGCACCTTGCATGTACCTTGACTCACCCTGAACAGAATTTACCCAAAAATATAATATCTAATGATGACTTTAGTTCATTTTTAGTACACAATATTCAAAATTCTACAATACATTTGTTTAATTCTGTTGGGATAGTTTGTAGTAAATATTCGTACTGCATATCATAAGCTGAATTCTGTGACAGTGATTGAAGATATTGTGGGCATGTAATGTTGCAGGAAGTGTCACCAATGACATCAGGAAGGCCTTCATGTAGTGAACCACCAAATGGGTTTGGAGGCCAAAGTTTTTCTGCTTCATCTCTTACAGCTGAAATGTTTGACAGTCCTACTGATCCCATTTCACCTCCTCTGGATTTTGATAAGGTTTTGCTCCTAACTTCTGTTTTTCTTTGTCTAGTTTTAACTTTTTAAGTTACTCATTGCTTTTTTGACCTGATACAACATTTGTGTGATGTGATCTTTCTATTTTTACACTACTACACATACTTGATCTTGTTTTATACACTTGACCACTTTTAACTTTTAAGTTGAGGCTAGTTTCTATTTCACGTATGTGATAGAATTTTAATTCTCACCTCTGACAGACTTAAAATTAAAGTGTCAAGTCTCAATAGGCATCTACGACTAACTAATTCTTGATCTTGGACTTCAATTATACCATTCACATATCTTATTACTTCCTAAGTTGCTATCAATGACGAATATGGTGAATCGATTTCATCAATGTCGGAAAAACAAAGATTATTTTTGAAAACAAAGATGTTTCCGGTAGCAAAACATCTTTTACATAATGGCATATATAAGAAACACATTAGTTAATAAATTATTTTATCGTAGTCTGTTATAATTCAAAACAAAGAAAAAAAACTGTATAAATTTTTAAAAAGATAAAACACCATTTAAATAAAAAAATTTGAAAAAAAAGTCCAAATTAGATCTTTGCTATAATCCAATTCCATTATTTAAATGTAAATTGGTTAGTGGATTAGTTTAGAAATAAACATAGAGTAATTAAAGCATGAAAGAAACAGAGAAGACAAGGGTATAGCTTGGAGAGTAGAGATGTCAGCTTTGTTTCCTGAAGTGAGGCTCCTTCTTTCTCCTATATATGACGCATTGCTTTTTAGGTTGTCTTTTATATACTGGCCTATGATTGTGTTAATATTGCACTTGCACAGTTCATTAACTGTAAACATTAGGACATCACTTTTGTATAGTAATCTAATTATTTCTTTCAATCCTGTTTTTCTCAATTCCAATCCGTCCACAATCCACATAGTACTGTCAACTCTCAACTGTGTGCATTCTGAATTTCTGATTGGAATGGATAAAACTATTTTACTTTGATTTTGAACTCTCAATCACCAAAGAAAATCTTGTATAGATTTGATATATACTATTTTAATGTGCACTAACCTTAAAAAATACAAAAATAGAGTATGTTTTATGTTTTTCTACTTGATAAGTACATCATTGGAACTATTTGTTATTTCTAAGTTGACGCAAATTAAAATAGTGTGGACTAACTTTATACAAAACTAATTGCCAATCAGCACTGCATGGTCTTTATATGTTAATGTAGCTCCTGTATTTTATGTAGACTTGACAATTGACATTCACCCATGGGTAACATTACATACCCATGGAGTGAAATTGGTTTTTTTTACCCATTGAAAAGATAGTCTTACCTCATAATTTACTTCCTCCGTCCTTTGAATTCAGCATAGTACAACTTAAAATCTTATTTTGATTTGCACAATTTATCAAAATCAAAAGAAGATAACTTAAGAAGAATGTGACACTTAACTTATTGTTGCGATAGGACTTTCTTTTTAAAATGGCGTGTGGAGAAATAAATTAGTTGGGCATATAGTTGTAGAGAGCTTTCATACATTTAACAATAGTGTCCACCACTGACCACGTGTATCCTATGTGTCACATCGTCTTTTGATTTTGCTACATTTAACAATAGTGTCCACCAAGGGAAACTAAAGACACTCCTTTTTGGATTGAAGGGGTAGGTTAGAATGATAGGTGGACGGGTATGAACAATAAATTTCATTCCCAAAGCTATACTATACTCCTATAGATGATTTAGATTTAGTGTAGTTCCTTTATTTTTGTCCATTCAATTTCAAACTGAGTTAGTAGGAAAAGGATTCTCTATAGAAAAAGGGAAGGACACAGAGAAGGAAAACTGGAAAAAGTAAGGCTTTTTCCTTGTTTGGCTCGTTTTATTAGTTGGGAACCTTTGTTGACTAATCCTTTTCTTTTCGAGGTTTATGAAGGAAAAGAGAGAATAATAGTTTTAAGCTTAAGCATATCTAATCAGCTGCTTATAAGTGGCTATTGATAGTATAAGCTTTTTTAGATGGTGGGGACTGGGGGAATTCATATGGCAGCCATTTCTTGAATACAGAAAAAGTTAAAAAAATACTCTTAAATCCTAAAGGATTGTTTGTTTTGAAAGAAAATATTTTTTGTGAAAAAGAATTCCTTTTCTTCTGAAAATTACGTTTTATTGAACTATGCAAATGATAATTTTATTTTTTTGTTTGGTTCATTGGATAATACAAATGTGGGATTAGGAGCGGAGAGTAATTGATTAAAAAAAAAAAACTCTACTTTTCATCTTACATTTTATTTTAAATCCCTAATTGTAAAACTGAAACAAAAATAAGAAAAATGTTTTCTGTCAAACCAAACACCCTATAATCTCAAATTTCATAAGGTCTTCACCAACAAAGTGGAAAAGCCATTGATATTTTTTTCTTTTTTTGTGAAATCGAGTAGGTTTACTTAGTTAACATAAGGGTGTACAAATTAAGTTTGGTTGTGCCATCTTGGTGGGATTAATTTTGGTAAATCTAGTTTACAAGCACATTTCCCCCAATAAAAAGAGTGGAGGATGCAATTAAGAGTCCATTTTATTGAAGGAACATCAAGTTCTGATAATAAAAGGCAAGGGTTCATAACTCAGACATTATGCATTTAAGTACTCTATATAACAATTCCAAGTTGAAGTAGTACACTATTTAGAACAATACTTAATGCATCAATTCACCTCAACATAAAAGGATTTGATAGTCACTTAGTACACTCTAAAGATCTAGATTTGAGCCAATCCAAAATATCACCAAAGACAAGCTCTACATTTTCTTGTGGCTCACCAACTAGCTGATGCCACATACCCGGATATATCTTGAGAGTCTTATCCTTGCTGGTTGCGCGTTGATACAACTCCTCCACACACGCTGGGTCACACACCACGTCATCGCTGCCGTGAACTATCATCAATGGGATGTCAACCTCCTCAAACCTCCCTTGAACCTCCCTACATATCCTCATTAGCTCATGCGCTGTGGCTGCGCGTGGTTTTCCCATGTATCTCTTTGGGCTCGAGATTGCTAGCTTACGCTTCCATTCCTCCTAAAGATTCAAAGGGCATGTGATATGTTGCAATACATAATAATACGATAACTAATAATAATTCGAACATTTATTTACTATTTGTTGTATTTGAAATTTGACACCAATAATACCATATGTTATGGTATGTTATGGAAATAAAAAGTTAATCTCTAATTGAGGTTGATCCTACCTGTGACACATATTACTTGCATCACGTTTAAATAACAATTTTAGAGTAAAAAAAAAGAAAGAAAACGAGAAGAGAGTGAAGGGAAAGAAAGATAATAAAAATGTGTGTTTTTCTTTCAATTTTTTTTTTTTTGAGAAATTACAATCTTAACAAAATTTATTTATATTTTCTTTCAAAGTCCTCTCCTTTTTTTTTTTAATATTTAAACAAGGGAAATTCCACCTCTTTCATTACCTCCCTTTACTTCTATAAAAACAGTGTTATGGTGTACTTAGAAGAACATCGTTTACTGTTCTGATTTCATTAATATTAATGTTGATATAATCATGATTTCATTAACATTAATGTTGATAATCATGATTCATTAATATTAACAATGTTAATAATCATGATTCCATTAGGCCACATCCCGATGACATGCAACTCTTTCCTACAAATACAAAAACTAAGCACAAATACAAATGGCTTCAAAATCAAGGAAAATGATTAAATTAAAGATCTTTTAAAAGTACTTTTTCTATTCTTTTACTTATTATCAAACACCGGTTTAATGTATCTGTCTAATTTGTCGGATAGTTTATTTTTAGAATTAAACGCAATCAAAAATTATAAAAATTTGATATTATGAAAAATACAACGAGACGAATAAAACAAGATCACACGTAATTATGTTTTATCTCGTTTTATACAATATGTAAAATGGTACTTTCCATAGAACAATTAATAGTTCAAAATTTTTATTTTACTCAAAATTTGGAGAAATTTGTAGATAAAATGAAATGATAATTTTAATATTTGAATAAAAAAAAATTAGCCATATAGAAAAATAGAATTGAATATTCAGTAGTAAATCAAATCAAAATAAAAAATTAAATCTCATAAAAATAAAGTGATAGAAGTACTGAATACTGATTACTGATTAGTCAGGACTCAGGACCCTCACCTTGAAGGAAACATTAGGAATAGACCCACGCGTAGGAACCACGCGCCAAGTAGGCAATGCCCAAGCAGCAAGTCCAAGCAGGTGTTCCAAAGGCCAAGGTGGCTTAAATTTTGGACTAATGCCACACATTGCTCCATTCAACACCAACCCATCAAACCATTTACCTTCCTCCACGCGCTTTTTCCTCAGCGTGATAAGCAGCGCTATTGCTCCGCCAAGCGATTCTGAGTACAAAAACGATGGCAAATCCGGCGCGTGCGTCTCACAAAACGAATCAAAGAACGAAATGCAGTCATCTACCACAGGATTGATATCAGGAATATGTGCTACATAGCCATCAAGCGCGTCGGAATATCCGTGTCCTTGATGATCTATTGCGCATACCACGAATCCTGCTTTGGCGAAATAGATGGAGGTGAGTTGCACGGTCCAGCTCGATTCGCCTGTGTAACCGTGCACGACACAGATAACTCCAATTTTCTTGGCTTCCAGTGGGATCCACCACTGAGTGAAGAGCTTCATGCCTCGCGAGTTAGTGATGTATTCGGATGTATGACTCACTGAGTGCTTTGCATAGAACTCGGCTGGAGAAAGCGAACCAAAAGGACTCTTCTCGTTGGCTTCTGCAATTGGGTGCACCATTTTTTTTCCTTTTCCTCGTCTTTTTGGGTTTTTCCGTTTTACTGGAATGAATTTTGGGTATTTTAAAAGATGGGAGAGCAGAGCAGATTTTCTGATAATAATTGTGGCAGAATGAGTCTGATAGGAAGATCAACCTACCAAAGGTAGTTGGGGATAGATCATAGATGGGTTTCTTTAATGAGTTTTTTTTTCTTTGTTTCTTCCTAATTGATTTTTTTGCTTTATTTTTTTTCTTGGATTTGATTTAAGGAAAATATAACCTCGATAAATTTCAAGTATGATATTTTGGATTATGTTAATTTTAGGTCTTGTATGTGTCAATTTAATTTATTTTTTGTAAAATTTAAGTAATTGTTTGACCTAAAAATTACTTAAGTCAAACGAGTAGCTTAAAAACTTGTGGTATTTTTAATTGCGTTTAATATTTAAATTAATTGATGTTTTCAAATATATACTTTTAGGTTAATATCTCATGGCCTCACCTTAATGTTTGAGTGCTTATATATAATTATTGTTTTTCTTCTTCATTATTTGTATTTGATAACAATTACTATCTACAATTACTTGGTTCTTCAATATTTTTTCCTTTCATTCTTCAATATTCTTTCTATTTAACATATTTAACATATTCATTACAAGGAGAAAGAAATTTAAATAAATTTTTTAAAAAACATATAAAGATAAAATCTAATATTGTGAGATCTTGTTATATATTTATTTTAATGTATAATTTTTATGCATTTTTTATAATGTTTTTTATAAAATTTACTTAGAAATGTTAAGGCTAAAAGATTACTCAATTGAAACACATTTTTTCAATGCATTGGATTTATATGGGTTGCAATGCAATTGTCATGAATCCCATGAAAAATGGACGTAAAACAGACATGTCGTTACGTGTGCAGGTCTTGAATCTTTTTAATGGTTGGGAATTTGGGATATTATTTGAGTAGTTGGTTGGGAGATGATTTTAGCATGATTAAATCAGGAATTGGCCCATATGTTCAACTGCAAACAATTTTATTTATTGTCTTATTCATTACTTTCCCCGACTATTTTATTTTGTCACTTGCCACTTCAATAAATGTCTAATTATAATTATTTTTTTATTGCGGGTAGAGATAATCGCTACAGTATAAGAAAAGAGATAATTAATTCTTAATAGTCTAATTACTATAAATTCACTAATCACCGTTGGCTACTGCCCTCATTCGAATAAATATTCCATTCCACTTTTTTCTTGTTTAAAAAAGGGAAAAAAAAAAGAAAGGAGAAAAAGAGTAAAGAAACAAAGAAAAGAAATAAGCATCACCCTTTGGTATGCTTTCTGGAATAATATTTACTTGCTTATTAAAAAAAAGCTTTTGAGAAATTTACATCCTAAGAGCTTTTACAAACCTTCTTTGCTTAAGTATACAATAAAGGAAACTAGTCATGTGACTACTGACTAGCATGTGCTTCTTCCTTCCCTCCCAAAAAGAGGTAATATGTATTTGCCTTAGGCCCTTGGGCTTTGATGCTTTCTCTACTCTCTATACTCTATTAGTGCCTCATTATTGATATACTTGATACTATAATTAACTGATGGTTGCTTAGAATTTTTTAGTTCTCTGTAACTATTATGGAGTTGACAAAAAAAGAGGTTTGTGTAGTCGCCCCATCATCTGACTTGAAAAGTATCATGTCATTTCTCATCACTTTCGTAAGCCATAAAAATGGCCAAGTTGAATGTGTTCTGGTCCTGGATAAAAATTGGGTGCTAGGACAGTAGGACAGGCTTCAGAATAAATGAGTTGTGCCTTAAAATTTCTGGCTAAATGCCGAAGAAAATTGTTGAAATTCAGATGTGCTGGTTTTGCAACTTATAGAGTGGTGTAAATGTGATAAAAATTGCCAACTGTGGATCTTTCTCGAGCCGAGGGACTCTTTTGCCGCACTCTTCTTTATGGGTATGGGTTGTTGTCTTCCTTCCCTCCTCAGACCCCGATGATGACGATGGAATGTGATGACATAAGAAATACCTTAAAATCGATCAAATTCATTTTTTGCAGAACATTTAGTTTCCAGAACTAATTATGTTGATACTAGTGCTTATCTTTCCTGTGATCTGCCTGAGAGAGTTAAAACTTTATTGACCTTGCCACAGTACCTTGCAAGCAGTACCCCCCAACCCTTACTGCCCCCCATACGTGTGGGTCCTAGAAGCGGTGGAACAACACCCTGTGCTGGTGGTACAGTTGGGAGTAAGACAGTAGGAAGGTGGCTAAAGGAGAGGCGAGAGAAGAAAAAAGAGGAGTTGCGTGTGCACAATGCGCAGCTTCATGCAGCTGTTTCTGTTGCTGCAGTTGCTGCAGCAGTGGCAGCAACAGCTGCAGCAACTGCTGCTGCTTCCGGATCATCTGGAAAAGACGATCAAGCAGAACAGACCGACATGGCAATGGCTTCAGCTGCCACTTTGGTGGCTGCAAGGTGCGTAGAGGCAGCCGAGGCAATGGGTGCTGAAAGAGAACAATTGGCTTCTGTTATAAGTTCAGCTGTTAATGTTCAGTCTCATGGTGATATCATGACTCTCACTGCTGCTGCTGCAACAGGTTAGTGTGTTCTTATTCTATTGAGTATTGACATAGGAAATCATATTGCTGCATTTTCTCAATCGAAGAGTAACTTAGAAAAGATTAGAGGCATGGGAAATTGGATGTGATCATGTACTATGATAAAGGGATCTATGGAAAACCTAATTATCATAAACGAAAATCAAAGTTAGACATTGCAATCCTTCGGTTGCAAGGTGGAAAATCTTTTTACAATTTATATTTCGATAACCAAGTTATTGGAGAATCATGTGTGGGTCTAGTGGTGGGTGCCTCTTATTCTACTCTTGTGATACGGGTTCAATTCTCACCACCTACTAGAAGGATCAGTTCTCCTTACCCCTTTCTCGCCCATAGTGGATTCTCCTTACCTCTGAATCAAAAATACAAATTTAACAAAGCTACTTTCGCCTAGGTCACTTGGACTCATCTTGCTATCCTTCATCTTGAATCCTTGACATTTGAGATGACATTATATATGTCTGGAAATGCTTGTTAACTGAAGGGGGTTCTCTTTACAAACCATTTCTTTCTATGTGCATATGCAGCCTTAAGAGGAGCAGCTACATTGAAGGCAAGGACTATGAAAGAAGTGTGTAATATAGCAGCTGTTCTACCTGTGGAAAGAGGTATCAAAGGTGAGAACAGACACAGTCGAAATGGAAGTTACAATGGCGAAGCTAATCTCAATAGTAAAAACTTTCTTGGTTTATGTAATGAAGAGCTTCTAGCTAGGGGCTCTGAACTTCTCAAACGCACTCGAACAGGTGATCTTTCTCCGCCTACCTCTGGTTTAAAAATTCAGGTAAATGGTTATTGATCAAGTTCTTTCATATGGTTTACTAATACCAGGTGACCTTCACTGGAAAATCGTCTCAGTTTACATTGATAGAACTGGCCAGGTTGAGTTCTTCCAGATTCCTGTAACTTGCTTGACATCCTCTCCAATCGTATGTCCTTTTTCTTCTAACCATACTCTTTTAATGCAGGTTGTGCTCAAAATGAAGAGCAGTCATGTAGCAGGAACAATCACCAAGAAGAAGAAAAGTAGTCTTCAAAATCCTGTGTCATTATTTTTCTTTTTAACCAAAAGAATTCCTTCCCTTCTAAGATTATCGTCTATTTGGTTACAGAAGTGTTACTCGAAGTGTGCAAAGACATGCCAGTATGGCCTGAGAGGCGGTCCATCAAAATCGCAGGAGAGGATCGACATTACTTTGGGCTAAAAACGGCTACACATAGAGTAATAGAGTTCGAGTGCAGGACGCAACAAGAATATGATATATGGACTCAAGGCGTCTCAAGGCTCCTGTCGCTGGTCAATGAAAGGAAGAAAACCAGTTCAAGTCCAAGAACCAATATGTACTGGAATTAAGAGGCTTAACTTCGATTATGATAGCAGCTAATACAGATATGTAGAGTTAGTTGATTCGGACAATTCTCTTTTCGGCAAACTTTGATAGGTTGATTATAAACGGATCAAGACACTCAAATTGTGGGAAGGATGTATTTGAATGTCCTAAGCATTACCAATCTCCGTCCCTTGATATTTCGATCACTTATTGAGTAAAAACTTCTTATGATCAGTGTTGCAAACTTATAATGAAAAGAGGATATAGCGTCCCAATACCCAACCTATTCTTGTATGGTTTTTACATGAATTATCAATTACTACATAACTATTGGCCGGACCAGCGCAGGACACAACCCTCTCATGACTTGTATGAGTACCGTAACCATGCACAACACTTTCGACACGCAGTTTCTGTCGGCAAGGACTCACAAGCTACTGTTTTGTGACATGTTCGCTTCAGCATCATGCCCATGCCAAGCTATAATGAGCTACTGTTTTTGCAACTTACTGGTAAAAGGCACTCTCACATTGAAACTAATTTATTCCTCAGCATAACAACCAAAAATATTGCTTTCTCGCAGCTGTCTATAAGGTTTTTCCTTTCAGGGACACAATCTACCAACACATTAAAACTCTTTCGTAACCAACACACTTAGGGCCGTTTGGTAATTGTAACAAAACTCTTTCGTAACCAACACACTTAGGGTCCGTTTGATAGATTGTAATAAATGGTGGTAATGAAAATGAAAACTAATATAAATTTAGTTGAATAATCTTTTGGTTACCTTAATGTCTATACTAGTTCATTTTCCATCATTTTATTTTCTTTATAAAATTCACTTCAAGAGGTCATATTAGATGGTAATGAAAATTTGTAAAAAAAAATAAAATTGTGATCATAGTTTACTCATCATGGGAATGACATGGAATTTTTAATGAAATTATACACCATAAATCATTTTTATTACCACCATTTAGTACCACTAACCAAACGGGCAGTTAGTGTTTTGTTGTTAGGTGTGAATGGCAATGCAGCCAAAAGCCAACGTCAACCTTGCTTCACAATTATATGCATAATGCAGCCGAAGAATAAAGACAAGCCCACTTCACAATTATTTGCAATAGAAATAATACATCTCATACAACCCAGCATAAAATTCAAACAGGAATAAATTTGGAAAATTGAAAAAAAATTCTTGTACATTTTTATAACTCCAAGAAAATGATATGCAGAAACAAAATGAACTATCTACTTATAAATTCGTTACATTCTCATGGTTTGGAAGACGATTGTAACTGATCAAAGTTCAATTACCTAACTGTCAGCAGCTCTGAAAACTGTTAACAGAGAAAGGAACAGGTTTATTATATCAAGGTATAATGACACTGCAGCCCAGATGTACTCATCGTATGTGTGTCGCTTGATGAGATTGTCGGTGTCGTAAACGATGTAGCCACAAAAGATGATGGATGCTATACAACCGTAGATCATAACACCAATTTTGCCCAACGGGAAAAAAATCTGAAATTACAAGATTAAGTAAGTTTAGGTTGCTAAACAAACATTGGAATTTAAGAAGCAAAAAGACAAACCCAGTAAGAGTATCCCACCTGAACCAACGCAAAGATCATCAAGACAATCAAGGACCCGAACAAGAAAGGTCCAAGGAAATTGAAGTCATGGCCTTTGTTCGCCGCCCAAAATGTGTAGAGAGTGAGACTTACAACCACTGCAGACGTCAAAATCACAGACTCCAATATGACTTTCCCTGTATTGCAGTACTTGAGTGAGTTTATGCCATAGCAAATCACATACTCCCCCCATCACTCTAAATACTTTACATTTACTACTTTAATTTGTTTCACTTAATTTGCTACATATAAAATTAAGACATAGAATTACGCTCTCATCTATCTCGTTCACACGTTAAATCCTCTTCCTTCTTCTCATCGCACATTCGAATTTTTGTTTAGTTCTCCCAAAACCCAAATAAAAAAAGGCACCTGAGCATATATTGCTAAACTTGCAATTGCATGCATTTATATTGTACCACAAAAGAAAAATCTCACTCTAATGTGCAATATTTATGGTTCGGCCTATAGCTCAGCAATGTGCCTTCTTATGATAATATGTAGTCTTACTTAACAAGCCTATAGCTCAACAAGTCACCAAGTCCGACATTAGAAATAGTAGGATACAATCCGAAATTTCAACTACCAAACTACTTTCTGAAATTAATATTCACTATTGTACAAGCAATGGTGAGACTGGGGCACTTTTTACTTATGAAGTTGCACGTGATGTTTGATAGCGACAATAAATTAGAGTATCAAGACAGTAACGACTGCTTCATTACACTAATTGCAAGAGTCATCAAACTGACTTTTAAAATTATCCGTAACATGAAATTAAAAAATATAAATTTTGCTATTAAAAATCCAAATAGTCACCAATTTACTTCCATCCAGAATCAAAATTCAAATATCTCACGACCAATTGCAAAATGATAGCAAAATCAAATCCGAGAAAGAAAACTTACCGCTAGTAAATGCACATGTCAACCCAACAGCAAACGCAAGCGAGAGTGTGAATATCGAAAGCAGCACATAGTTTACCGGATGACTTTGATGATAGTAATATAGTGGACATAGCACTATACACAACAAGAAATACACCAAATTAGCATAACAAGCATTACATGATAATTCCAAATTTCAAATCAAGGCGTACAAAACCATCCGAATTAACACAACAGTTCCAATCAAAATGATATTGCAATATATTCTATATCAAAGACTTCCTCATCCGAAATCGTAAGCAAGGAAAACACTTAGAATATCCTAGCAATTAACAAAATTAGTGAGGGGAAAATAGTCCCGCACCTGTCTTGACCGTGTATTAGTTCATTTCATTAAAACTGTATTAATATCGAATTATCGTTACATTCAACACATAAGAATGACATATGAATTGATTCACCACAAATTCGAGTCAAGAGTGCGGTTCACTTTCATACTAGTATCAGGAATTCGCCGCTAAATATAATCCAAACAACTAAATCAAATAAGCAATGAAAATTTATGCCAATTCCATCCAATTCCATCAATTCCTATCAAGATATAAACAACCCACCAAAGGTACCTACCCATAACAAATTCATTCAAAACGAAGTCCAATTGATTCAAAGGGAAGCCAATTAATTAAAAAAAAAAAATTCATTTAAAAGAAACCCAATTGAAATCCCCAATAATAAAATCAAATTCTTGACAAACCGCCATGATCAAAGACCACCAGTGAGCTCGTGTGTACAAGCCCATATAAGCGGAGAATCTACTATACACAAATTCGACGAGATTGCTTACTAAATAGGAGTTACCGACCAAGCTTATCACATACGGGCAGTTCCTCAACAAACAGCAACCAAAACGATCATAAAAGCAGATTAATAAAGAGAAGAAATTGTGAATTACCGATAAAAGGGGTGATAATAAGGATGATATAGCAAGCAAGACCACCACCACTAGAAGTAAAGAAATGGGCAATTGGATGATAAGATACAACAACAGCGCCCACAATAATTGTAGCAAGAAGCTGTATTGCAATAATTGAATAAACTTTCCTTATGAAACCCCATCTACGTTGTGAATCTTCAAGCATCACCGGATAAAGTTGTGATCCTGCTTCCACATCGTTTTTTCTGTTTGCTGGTTGCCACATCATTTCTTTTTGTGGAAGAATGTAAAAATTAAAGCTTTGATTTTTATTTCTTTAAGCGATGATTTAAGTTACTTGTTCGTGTGATTTTGAGAGAAAAAAGGGTTCTGATAGGTTTTAAAGGAAAGAAACGAAAGTTCTTGAGAAATCTTCAAACTCTTTTTGTGCAACTTTGATGGTGAGTTGGTAAGAGGGGATTAAGATGCGGTGGAAGATTCTGGAGTGACAAATTTGCCGTAGTTTCTAGGGTTCTCATGAGAATTGATACTTTCCTTATTTAGTTTGTCTTGTAGAAGTATTAGACCGTCTTACAAATCTAAATTATTAACTTATTAACTTTATTTTTAATTGAATTAGTTTTAAAATTATTAGTGATTATTTTATATATTAAATTTATATAAATTGGTTGAATATAAATAGACGCATGAAATCGTCTCATTTAAGAATTCACATCTCACCGTGAGATATGCCTCATACTTGGGTAAAATAACTCAATAATATAAACTTTTAGCTTATGCGCTTCTTAATGTGAGGTCATCTCATCGTAAAACAGTCTCATATAAAACAAGTTGTTTAACAATTAGTATTCCTTATTTATATTAGTTGTAAATTGCAATTTACTCCTTATTTCTTTACTTGTCTTATTAATTTTGTTGTAGATATAAAAATAAAAAGATATTTGAAAATATTGTAAAAATAGGTTGAGTTAAATCAAATTGAAATGAACATAAAAATATCACGAACAAAAAAAAATAACTAATATTACATAAATTATATACTTCTACATTTAATGTAAATTGTATAATATTTACCTTAGCTTTATGCTTTATCATTTGAGAATATGAATGCATTATGAAAGTAAAAATATTATTTTAAAGTATATCCACAAAAATTTACATCCGTGGAACTCTATTCTCAAAAATAATGAATAGTAAGCATTACTAATTATTTGATTTGAACTTCCAATATAAGATGATAATTAACTTTGATCTAATCTACCCTACACTAATCTTAATCTATATTTCTTCTACTCACTATTCTCCCCATAGTTGTAACTTTACAATGTCAAAAATTGGATGCTATAACAAATTATATTGTAGCAACAAAAAATAAAAATTTAAAATAGATAAGATTATTTATTAAAAAAAAACACACAATAAGACGCATAAACTTATTTCCATTTATAAGCGCCTAATTCCCAAACCTATGGGTAGGAGTCAATTTGCACTTACTAACTGTGAACAAGTGTTGTGATCCAAACAAAAACCAAAGGAGCTGTTCGCAGTTAGTAAGTACGAATAAACTATTGACTTTTTCTTAACCAAAAACCCTATTCCCACTTACTAACTGGGAACAGAGGAGACCTGGTCAAACAGGATCAACCATCTGTTCGCAGTTATTTTAACTGCGAACAAATGGTTGATGTTGTTTGACCAAGTCTCTTTTGTTCGCAGTTAATAAGTAAAAACAGAGCTTTTGACTTTTTTTTATCAATCTCTTTTTGTTCGCTAAACTAAGCCAAACCTGAGCTCTGGGGGTTGAGGCATTTATAAATGGAAATAAGTTTATCCGTGTCTTATTATGTGCTTTTTTTTGATAAATAAATCTTATCTATTTCAAATTTTCACAAAAAATTGGGAAAAAAGTGGAGTTTCACCTATATCACTGCCCTAATTTCGTGATAACTGCTCTCTCAAATGCTAGTGTCCCTTTGAGATTGCTAATGGCAGTGTCATGTTGTGAGGGAAGTATAACTGTCAATAATATCGATCTCAACGGGACAAAAGAGTGATTGATCAAGACAATTCCAGTTTCAAGCTCCGGGACTGAAAGAATAGGAAGACTTGCGGCTATGATTTCATAAACTTCTTCACCATCTCAAGTTGGCTGTCATTGACATAAAAAAGTACATCAGGCAGCCATCAGAATGAGCAATTTCAAATAGCCAAGACAAACAAACACAAGCCAGGAGAAAACAGCTTAAGCAACATATCACATTATACTAATCCTCCCTATAACCTTGCGCAACCCCAACCCCAACACGCCTACCCCCACCAAAGAAAAAGAAGGCATCAAAAAGATTCCATTTCACCAAGATAGTCTTTCTCTTCATCCCCTATAGTTCTTTTATTGGACTTGAAATTGATCCGAAACCTAACCGAAAACAGGTATAGTATAAGCAAGAAATTTTGACATACAACCCGAAACATCCCCATCTAAAAAACAGAAAGAATTGGGTCAACAATTCGGCCCAACTTGAATCCAATGGTTTTGACCAGTTTTTCTAATGTGAATTTTTCAATTCCAAGTTATCATATTTAGACGGATATTACTATAGTTCTAGTCATTTTTTGTATTATTAGATTATATTTCTTTTCTGGGTCGGATGATGTTGATGATGATTAGATTATATTTCTTTTATAAAGCATTGAAAGAGGTACAATGGTCCTTTTTTTAAGTAAAACTTTACCCTCTCTAATCCTTAAGATTTGGTCCCACCAAAAATATTCACGGGAAAAATTATAATGATTTAAATAGTAGATATATTATTTTATTGAATAAAAAATGGGGCCAAAAGCATTAAAAAAATATTAAAATAAAAGTAGTGGAAAAAAAAATATGAAAACCCACATTAAAAAGATATTTAAATAAAACTAATAGGAAACATGTGGAGACCATAAGCAATTTAAAATGTTAAAATGAAATTAGTGGAAATATATGGAGACCATAAGCATAATAAAACATTAAAATGAAGATGAGTAAGGTTAATTATATCCAAAATCTGTAATATAAAAATAGAAAAAGTTCTTTAGGGAGAACAACAAATGGAACAACTAAAAATGGTAAATGGGAACAACTTAACGGCGAGAGTATTTATTAAAATACAATTTCTAAAAACAATAGCAACAATTTTTTTTAAACCCTTAACTCATTGGGATAATCTGACTTGAAAATAACCCAACTTCAAAATGACTCTGACTATTTTGACAAAATTGTAGTCTTCACTCTTCACTAGTTTACCATTCAATTTAAGGTTAAAAGTTAAAAATATAAGCATACACGGTTAGGTAATGTGAAATAGAAGATTCCAAAATAATACTCCCTTCCAATCTAATCAAATGTCCCATTTGGTTCTACACACTTTCCGATGTACTATTTCAATCTTAATCATCCGTAGTTGTGTTTGTTTAAAAATTATAAAAAGTTGGTATTAATAAAATAGGACATTTGATTAGAACAGGAGGGACTACATTTTAACATATGAATGGAAAGAGCAAATAGTATTCATCTAAGAAAATGTCAAAAACTAAGAAGGGAAACAATAGAACCTTTTAGAGAATGAAGGTATAACTTTCTGAACTGCTCGGACAATGATAGGATCACTCGCATCAATATCATTTGAGCCAACATCTGATTCTAGAAAACAAAAAACATTTGAGTCAGATTGAAAGCAATCAGGGCGTGTGAACTAGCATGACAAACCATTACACGTTTAATACAAAAGCCTGGATCTCATCTAGAGGACGGTCAAAAAATTTTGTTAAGTAAAATCAGTGATTGAATCCTACTTGTAATATAAGAATAGTTTTACTGCAATTAAAAGGTTTTTTTTTACCATAGAGAACTCAACTCGAAGAAAAATTTGACAAAAACTTTCACATTAATGGTCCCTAAAGAGCTTCTAGCAAAACTTAGAAGAAATACGTGAAGACATTATTTTTAAGACTAATGACCATACATTGCTTCAATATGAGAAAAGTGCATGGTGCTAAACCTCAGTTGAACTAGAGTCATCTACTTTGCTTCCAAATATTGGAAACTGCAGGGCACCAATAAGAAATAATGCCAAGGTTAAGAGCACCAAACAGAAACATATGTACTATAGGTCCTAAAGCGAGCATTACAGGTGCAACCAACGAGCAATTATTGCTTACGGCTGGAGTACATATACAAATTCCAAAAATTTGCAATCAACAACATGATTTCCATCAAGTTTGCCTCCTAAATCTTTTGGTTCTAATGACATTTATTAGGGCTAAGAGGCTAATTAATCTAAAATTTAGTTTCCCAGAAACAATATTTGCACTTAATGCTTAAATAATTGAGAAGTTACTTGAACAAGAAAAAACATGAAATTGAAGAACAAAGAAAGAGAAGCATGAAAGAACACACTAATTTTAGAGGCAACAAAATCATATGAACAATCTGTTCAGACTATGAAGCTCACCCAACGAGAGGCCAATTGTAATGATAGTGTTTGGTGTATACAAGAGATCACAAAATTCAAGAATCTCTCACTAATTCACTCACAAATAGAACTGAAGGATTTCAAGTAAATTCAAACACTGCCCTAACCCACCATAATGCATTATTCAAGGAGATGGAAACACAAAAACGACAACGTACTATGCAGGGGTGATTTCAACTGTAGTCAAAAAATATAACACATCTTAGAAATTCAGAAAAAATTGTAGCTTAGCATCTTGGTGCCAGATGAGCTAGAAGAGTGCAAAACTGCCAAGAAACCACATTTGCTGGAAGTATTATAGAAGTTGGGAAAAATCAATTGCCAAGATCTGATCTCAAGTATATTGCAATGAACATAAGCGAAAACAACAACAAAAAAAAAATCACACAAAATTTGTTTACATTTCATAATGGTCTAGTCATAGCAAATGGAAAAGATTAAAGAAAATTTTACCTTGAAAATGTTCTGTCCTTGCAAAATCATGTCTAAGATATGATTTACTTTCAGAATTCAACCCCAACGCTTCTGACTGTCCAAAGTCCATCAGGACCTGTCCAATAACCTGGTATGCAACTAAACTTGCTTGGTCACACATTTCTTGGATGGCTACATAATGGTTATTCAGATATTTAGACATCGGATTTGGAAGATATAATCCGCCAGTCATATCACTGTTACTATGTAACATTGGAGGAACAAAAGAGAAGGAACCATCTCCAACAACAGTTGAGCGGAATTCATCCCCGTGAATTTTTATGCCCATGCATTCATCTTTACCAGAAAAGCTTGCAGCCCTAACGGATGGGCTGGAAACAATATCATCACAACTTCCTAAATTATCTTTGCAAGTATATGTTGCTGAACTAGAACAGGGA